>NC_141913.1:60712500-60865833 GCF_057802395.1 Ceratotherium simum simum
TCCAGCCTGCACGGATAACAAGCTCGCTCTGGAGGAGGAGTAGTGGAGGGGGAACCTGGCTTTTAAGTATCAGTCAGTTCTTGTTAACTAAAACCTCATAGGTTTTTCATTCACTGTGCCCTGATGTGTATTCACTTAGCAGGTCAATTGGAAAGAGGCCTTTTTCTTGTCCTTCATCTTCCATATATTTGTATATGTGGACCGGAGCCTTCTCTAATCAGCAGGTGTTGGGCCTGTATAAATGCTTGCTGTGTTTTTTGCCAGAAAGCAATGAAGACTTTCTAATGAACCTGAAAACCCACATCAGAGCTGTAAGATCGTGCGGTAAGTTACACCGGAAGTATCTCAATTGTATAATCAAGTCTTACTTCATCTCCATCAAGCCAAAAAAAGAAAAACCAAAATCTAACAGACGTGCAGATGAAATAAACACTATAAAGCATTCATGGTTTTCTTTTTTCAAGATAAACCAGACTAGGTCAACAAGGCAGGTAAGCCACACATGTCACCTGTCCACTGTATTTGTGTGTCTGTGTTACAGAGATGGCTCACGTGGATCTTCGAGAAGTCTGGCAAAAAAGATGTCCTTCTGGTTGGACCACATGAAGCAGTGTGACGGAAAGAACGGCCTGTTGACCCTGATCACCGTGTTTCCTGTCTTCTCCCCTGACTCCAACCCCATTTGCCTCATCCTTCTCCCCACACACATTGCTGTGATTCTCTTTTCCTACACAGGCTTTTTCAACCTCCTCCTACTTCACAAATTTATGTTCTTTTTCTCCCTATGTCTTTACTTAGCAATTGAAATAAGAATGGTCTGTATTAGTTGAAGAGACAAATTAGTTTAATATTGACTACTAGAATTGTAATATACATCTGAATTGCATGTTTGTGGAAAAGAAAAACATGTCCCTTTCTCATCTACCTTATTAGACAAATAAATGCATACCCCTTTATTCACTGTGCAAAACATAAGTATTATCCAACTGTCTAATAGAAAATGCCTGGACACTTACCCAACCCTGTCACATTCCTGATGTTAGGCTCTCCTGGATGGAGAGCAATAGACATTTACATTTTCAGTACAGCTCTTAATGAGGAAGATTTTGTTTAAAGTTTATTATGGATTATTAAGTCTGAAGAATTTCTATTTAAACAAGCTAGTGGCATACCTTGATTATATGTGAAGTAAATCTGATTTTTGAAAAATATATCATAAATTTTTGCATAGTCTATTATGAGAAACATTTTATTAATAAGGGGTGCTATTAAAAAGAAAGGTAATGTATGGGCTTTTACTAATATTAAAAAACTAATAAGAAATTGAGGAAAATTTCAGTATATTAAAAGCACTTCTTTGAAAATTAAGTATAATGAGGTGTACAATAAACAAGGTCAAACAAGTTAATTTGAAACGATGAAATGAGGTGAAAAGGAATTAAAGGCGATTGCTGGAACAGATTTATTCACTTACTGTGTGATGATGTCATTAACAAATGCTTGTGCTGCATTACGGGCAATTGACATTACCAGCAGCATAAATGGTCTTTGGACGGAAGAGATTTCCTATTGCTCTCCTCAATAGGTTTATTAATTGTATTTCTGAGCACCTTGGAACAAGCCAGGAGGATTCCCATGAAGAATTTGAGGCAATATTGCCTTTGAAGCCTTGCCTTTCAGGAGAAGGTGACTTCAGCATCTTGCTTTTGATTCCACTGGGCTGGGTATTAGAACGAGACTATTTTAGAAAATGTGGAAAGGCTAAATTTGACATTTGATTCACCCTATGCTGGGATTTTAAACTGTGATGTAAATTAGTTTGAAACCGGTCCTTCTTCCATTTTCTCTTTTCAAAATGTAATACAGTTAAATGACAGAGATTAATTACTAAAGTAATTACTGTTGGAAAGCAAACGGACAGTTGTGTGAGACAGTCTTTCTGGTGATGACCAAGTCTTTCTTGACGATTATGCTTAATTCCAACAATGATTATTCTGTGTGGCAAAATCTACTGGCACAAGGGCACAGGGCGTCGACGTGTTCCCACTCACAGGGCAATATTAGAAAGAGAGAGTGCTGTCTGACTGAGATGCAGCAGCCTCCCTTCCCAGGGGGTCTCACTTGGACCTTCGCTGTGTGCATGTACAATCCCCTACCTTTGGCACCCGCCCTTGTTTTCCGAGTATCTTGCTGGTCTGGACTGAGACTGGGCTAACTTATGACTCTCCGTAGAAATGCGCATATGAAGTGTAACATGAGATCTTTTTATTCCCCTGGCCCCTGCTTTTAAAATATTCTTGATGTATTTAAGTGCAAAAAGACATTGCTGAAGAGGGCACCAAAATGGAGCCCTGGATCTCTGCTACTTGGATCTGTAAGATATATGAGAGAGGGCCACTTGAGGCACATAATAAAACTCTGGAATTCAAAACACTTGTACATTTCCCCACGAATTAATGTTGGACCATCATAAAAAAAAATGGCGGGTGATCCTGAGGAAAAGGGCCACAGATTATGGACTGGAATAACTGGCTCGCAGATCTCAAGGATCACTTCGCCACCTCCGACTCCATCCTCATTGCCGTCTTCATCGTGGCTACTTCCCGGGACAGGATTGCGATGCTGTTAACATTAGCCTCAGCGCAGCATCTGGACGAGGGACCAGGCCTCTTGTGAACGGTCCACATAAAAACCCTGCAGGCCCGTCGCAGGCCGCCGCGAAAGAGACAGCGTGGCTCTGCCGGGCAGTCACTGGGGGGCTCCCGCGGTCATCAGGCTGTCACTGCGGGGGCTCCGCACGCCAGGGCGGCGAGATCCCGAGGCTGGGAGTGGAGAGCGGGCCGGTGGGCAGCGAGGGAGAGGGAAGAGGAGCTGGAGGAAAGGGTGTCCTCTCAGACAAAGAGTGTAACAGGAACATTACAAAGGAGCAAAAGTGAGGAGCCTGACAGCTCGCTTTGGCTTGCACTGTCCATTCGCTCTGACCACGCTGTGCTCATGAGACCGTGCCCAAAACCCGTGTTTCCTTAAGGCCGCGGCCGGGAGTCCCCTAAGTGAGATCACCTTAAAGGTGGCAACATTTAATCACTGCTGATGGCCTAAAACGGCGGCAGATGAGGATGAGAATGGAAAAGAGGCAAGAGGAGAAACATCAGAAGCGAGTTAGAGGGAGACAGAGGGAGGCGCAGAGAACGCAGGGAAAGCTGGAGAGGAGCGCGAGGACGGGTCAGGCTCGGCTGCTTCATCCAGGTGTCGTCGCGGCGGCGTGATTTCATCCGTGAACCATAATCAACTTCCTTAATGAAATACGTAATTAACATATTATAATTGTGGTAAAGATGATTTTGACAGAAATCATTTTCCATATCTAATACTATGCTAATTTAATCTGTTCCTTACTCCCGGACATGACCTTTAGTGATTAAGTTTCATGGCAGAATTGTGTGTTGTTTTTTTTTTTGATGGATTGATTTATCCACAGTGGTTGAGACCCCTCTCTTGGCATGGCTGTCATCTTTTCTCCCTTTAAAAACCTCTCACAGACATGCATGTCCACACACACACACACACACACACACACCGGCACATACACATGCATGTAACCCAGGATAGAGGAGCTGTCTTTCTTCCTGCAACTACTGGAAAGCTGATCATCAACTCATAGATTCTTGGAGGTAATGATTAGATAGGCCCAAATGAAAAGACTATATTTCTCCTAAACACCTGGGTTCTGGTGCCACTATTTTGAGTCAATAATATGTGTTGTGGTGAATGTGGTTAGTATAATTAAAATAAAGCAAATCCATCAAACTATTTGATTATCCCAAGTATGAATAAAAATGTAGAAATACAAATAAAGTATTAATGTTTGACCAGATTTTCTATCTTATATGGCATTGAGTTTTTACCTTTTCAATATAGTTATATCTCCAAAATAATCTTACTGAGTCATTTTATAACGATATAGTACACACACATATAATTAAATATATGCATATATATTCTTCTTCGCTTATTTTTGACAGTATGAAATAGATTTGGATCTTAAAGGGATACAAAGGGTTTAATGATGATTTGGAACATGTTGAAAGCCAGAGATCAATGGTACTTTAGGCAAGTGTTTACCAAATACTTTCACTTCAACTCATGGTAAGAAAGATGTTGTGCAATGTAACCCAAAACATTAAATATAAGAATTTCATGAAGAAATACTTAACATATAGGATGCACTCTGATCTATTCTATTCTATTCTATTCTATTCTATTCTATTCTATTCTATTCCTATCCTAATCTATCCTATCCTATCCCATCCTATTAAAAAATGCTGATCAAGAGCAAGTAAGTGGATGTCACTACTTTAAGAGTCATTCCAGACAATAATCAAAAGTCACTAGTTGAAGCAGTCAACTTCCATCATTGTATTCTTTTGGATTTTACATATGATTCTATTACATATGATTCTATTCTAACCAACTCCTCCAATGATGACTGAAGGCTGTGTATAACTGATTCTGTTACATGTAGGAGGTTATATTTAGAAGGAGTAGATGAGGAGCTTTGAATTCTAGTTCAACCTTGTCGGTATTTACATGTATGGAAGTTGTTAAGTCATTTGCGTTATTTTCTGCCTTGCTTTCCTCATGGAATAAACTTTGTATTCATATTTTTGAGTCATAACTAAAGAAAATTATTATGAAAAGAACAAGTTGGGTATGTTCAACATTGAAAAGAAAAACAGGAGGGAGTCAAGATGGCGGCGTAGGCAGACTCTGAACTCACCTCCTCCCGTGGACACAGCCAATTTACAACTACTCGTGGAAAAATTACCCCGAGACAGAGCTGAAAACTGGATAAGAGGAACTCCTGCAACAACGGACAATCCTAACTGGGGTGGAAGAGGCAGAGACTCCCTTCCGGAGAGGAAAAACGCCGCCTTCACAAGCCGCCAGCTTCACGGCCGCCGGGAGCAGCTCACAGGCACGCAGCCTCCCTGGAGGCGCGGGGCCCTGAGCCGGGAGCGCCCCCGCTGTGGGCATTGTGTGGACCCAGCACAATCGAGACCAGCGGCATAATATCTGACTTTGCTGCTACTAAAGCATTGGGTAGCATCCCCAGAAAACCCGGCTCACAAAGAAACTAAAACTGGCTCTTCAAGGGCCCGCGNACAATCTCACCCNTNCCNNAANGCATCCTAAANTCACCAGACAGAAAGGTGCTCACTGNTTTGGTGACNAGAGACTCAGCTAATAGGCCCTGAGTGCATCTCGGTGAGGGTGAGACCTCTCCAGGGACTGGGACATTGGCGGCGGCCATTGTTGTGGCCTGGTGTGAGCGTGCTGACACAGACGCCATTGGAGTTTTCCCTGAGACCTGCTAGCCCAGGGTCTGCTCCACCCGCTAGAGCACCGATTTAATCCAGCTCAGCCAGGGCAGGCAGCCCACCCTAGAGACTGGCCCCACCCAACAACAAGCCCTCAGGCAACGTGTGGGCCTGCATAGATTGGTGACTGGATTTTCTGCAGCCTGGCAACTGAGCTGACTTGAGCGGGGCAGGGTGTGCACAAGGAGCGGGTGGAGAGTGTGGGGTGGTGGCGGAGTGTGTGGGGCTCCCGCCGTGGAGAGACTGGGTCCGCTTGGGGAGGTCGGGCGCCACACGGGGCAGGACTGTGTTGACTGTGTGTGTGGACCTGTGGGCGGCAGGGCTTGTCAGCTGCAGAAGACTTGTGCTTCTCAAAGACCCACATAGGAGGTTTGCCCCACCTTCCAAAGCCTGAAACAATTGGGTGCTCCTGTGCCTGAGGCCAGCCCCACCCAGCTGCAATCCTCAGAGAGCTGACAAGAGACCTAATAGGCTAGAGGTTTACAGCAATTCTAAGGCCCTGAGCCTAACAACCTGCCACGCTGGGGGCCTACTCACTTAAAAGAAATACTGCAACACAGATGTGGTATTAGAACTTGCAGCCAACTGTGCTGGGGCTCCTCACACCTGATAAAGAGACTGAAGGGCCCACAACAACTACAAGCAGCTGAGCATTACAACAGCTGGCCAGGAGCATAACTCAGCCTCCCTGGGCACCTATAGGGAGAGCTAACAGGCCACAATAGAAGCACACACGTAGCCCACATAGGGGCCACCCTGGAACATTGAGAACTGAGGGAAGCACACTGGAAGCCTCCTAAGCCATCACTTACATAAGGTCACCTATCCAAGAGCAGGAGACGAGCTGACCTACCTAATACATAGACACAAGCACAGGAAAGAGGCAAAATGAGGAGGCAAAAGAATACATTCCAAGTAAGGGAACAGGACAAAACCCCAGAAAAGGAACTAAGTGAAACAGAAATGAGCAACCTACCCGACAGAGAGTTCAAACTAAGAGTGTTAAGGATGCTAACTGATCTGGGGAGAAGAATAGGTGAACTCAGTGAGAATGTCAACAAAGAAATGGAAGATATAAAAAAGAACCAATCAGAAATGAAGAATACAATACTGGAAATGAAAAATTCATTAGAGGGACTCAAAAGCAGAGTAGAGGATACAGAAGAACGGATCTGTGAGCTGGAAGAAAGACTAGAAGAAATTACCCAAGGTGAACAGGTAAAAGAGAAAAGAATTAAAAAGAGTGAGGACAGTCTAAGGGACCTCTGAGACAACATCAAGCGCACTAACATCCGTGTTATAGGTGTCCCGGAAGGAGAAGAGCGAAACAACCGGGCAGAGAAGCTACTTCAAGAAATAATAGATGAAAACTTCCCTAACCTAAGGAAGGAAACAGACATCCAGGTACAGGAGGCACAGAGAGCCCCAAACAAGATAAACCCAAAGAGGCCCACACCAAGACACATCATAATCAAAATGTCCAGAATTAAAGATAAAGAGAGAATCCTAAAAGCCACAAGAGAATGTCAAGTTACATACAAAGGAAACCCCATAAGGCTATCAGCTGACTTCTCAGCAGAAACCTTACAGGCTAGAAGAGAATGGCACGATATATTTAAAGTGCTAAAAGGAAAAAACTTACAGCCAAGAATACTCTACCCAGCAAGGTTATCGGTCAAAATGGAAGGAGAGATCAAAAATTTCCCAGACAAGCAAAAATTAAAGGAGTTTGTCACCAAGAAACCAGTGTTACAAGAAATGTTAAAGGGACTGATTTAAGGGGAAAAGAGAAGACCACAAATAGGAAAAATTATCTATTTCCACGATTAGAACGTAATGGATACAAATGCACAAAAAAGAAGTTGGATATGATATCAAAAACATAAAAGGAGGGAGGAGGGTAGTTAAAGAGTACAGCTTTCAGACAGAGGTCAAACTAAAGTGACCATCAATTCTGTATAGAAGAAGTAAGGAACAGAGAAGGACTACTAAAACACTGAGGGAAAAAAAAAAAAAGTTGAAAAATGGCAGTAAGTACATACTTATCAATAGCTACTTTAAACGTCAATGGACTAAATGCTCCAATTAAAAGACATAGGGTGGCTGACTGGATAAAAAACAAGACCCATATATATGCTGCATACAAGAGACACACTTCAGACCTAAAGACACTCACAAACTGAAAGTGAAGGGATGGAAAAAGATACTCCACGCAAATGGCAATGAAAAGAAAGCAGGGGTAGCAGTACTCATATCAGACAAAATAGACTTTAAAACAAAAACTGTAAAACGAGACAAAGAAGGGCATTACATAATGATCAAGGGAACAATCCAACAAGAGGATATAACACTTGTAAATATCTACGCACCCAATGTAGGTGCACCTAAATATATAAAGCAATTATTAACAGACATAAAAACAGAAATAGACAGTAACACAAAAATAGGTAGGGACTTTAACACTCCACTTACACCAACGGATAGATCATCCAAACAGAAGATCAATAAGGAAACATTGGCCTTAAACGACACACTAGAACAGATGGACCTAGTAGATATATACAGAGCATTCCATCCAAAAACCGAAGAATACACGTTCTTTTCAAATGCACATGGAACATTCTCCAGGATTGATCACATATTAGGCCACAAAACAAGTCTCCATAAATTTAAGAAGATTGAAATAATACCAACCATCTTTTCTGACCACAACGGTATGAAACTAGAAATCAACTATAGGAAGAAAATCAGAAAAGCCACAAATACATGGAGATTAAACAAAATGCTACTGAACAACGATTGGGTTAACGAAGAAATCAAAGAAGAAATCAAAAATACCTGGAGACAAATGAAAATGAAAATACGACATGCCAGAATTTATGGGATACAGCAAAAGCAGTTCTAAGAGGGAAGTTTATAGCAATACAGGCCTATCTCAACAAACAAGAAAAATCTCAAATAAACAATCTAACAATGCACCTAAAGGAACTGGAAAAAGAAGAACAAACAAAGCCCAAAATCAGTAGAAGAAGGGAAATAATAAAAATCAGAGCAGAAATAAGTGAAATAGAGACCAAAAAAACAATAGAAAAATTAATAAAACCAAGAGCTGGTTCTTTGAAAAGATAAACAAAATTGACAAACCTTTAGCTAGACTCACCAAGAAAAAAAGAGAGAAGGCACAAATAAGTAAAATCAGAAATGAAAGAGGAGAGGTTACAACAGACACCTCAGAAATACAAAAGATTATAAGAGAATACTATGAAAAACTATATGCCAACCAATTCGACAATCTGGAAGAAATGGATAAATTCTTAGAATCATACAACCTTCCAAAACTGGATCAAGAAGAAGTAGAGAATTTGAATAGACCAATCACCAGTAAGGAGATCGAAACAGTAATCAAAAACCTCCCCAAAAATAAAAGTCCAGGACCAGATGGCTTCCCTGGTGAATTCTACCAAACATTCAAAGAAGAGTTAATACCTATCCTTCTCAAACTCTTCCAGACAATTGAGGAGGGGGGGAAGCTCCCTAACTCATTCTACGAAGCTGACATTACCCTGATACCAAAACCAGACAAGGACAACACAAAACAGAAAATTACAGGCCAATATCACTGATGAACATCGATGCGAAAATCCTCAACAAAATACTAGCAAATCGCATACAACAATACGTTAAAAAGATTATACACCATGATCAAGTGGGATTTATTCCAGGTATGCAGGGATGGTTTAACATTCGCAAATCAATCAACGTAATACACCACATTAATAAAATGAAGAATAAAAATCACATGATCATCTCAATAGATGCAGAGAAAGCATTTGACAAGATACAGCATCCATTTATGATAAAAACTCTGAATAAAATGGGTATAGAAGGAAAGTACCTCAACATAATAAAGACCATATATGAGAAACCCACAGCTAATATCATCCTCAATGGTGAAAAACTGAAAGCTATCCCTCTAAGAACAGGAACCAGACAAGGATGCCCACTGTCACCACTCCTATTTAACATAGTATTGGAAGTCCTAGCCAGAGCAATCAGGCAAGAGAAAGAAATAAAAGGGATCCAAATTGGAAAGGAAGAAGTGAAACTGTCACTATTTGCAGATGACATGATTTTATATATAGAAAACCCTAAAGAATCCACCAGAAAACTTTTAGAAGTAATAAACGACTATGGGAAAGTTGCAGGATACAAAATCAACATACAAAAATCAGTTGCATTTCTGTACACTAACAACGAAGTAGCAGAAAGAGAAATTAAGAATACCATCCCATTTACAATTGCAACAAAAAGAATAAAATACCTAGGAATAAACTTAACCAAAGAGGTGAAAGATCTGTACACCTAAAAACTATAAAACATTGCTGAAAGAAATTGAAGAGGACACAAAGAAATGGAAAGATATTCCGTGCTCTTGGATTGGAAGAATTAACATAGTTAAGATGTCCATACTTCCTAAAGCCATCTATAGATTCAATGCAATCCCTATCAAAGTTCCAACAACATTTTTCACAGAAATAGAACAAAGAATCCTAAAATTTATATGGAACAACAAAAGACCCCGAATAGCTAAAGGAATCCTGAGAAAAAAGAACAAAGCTGGAGGTATCACACTCCCTGATTTCAAAATATACTACAAAGCTATAGTAACCAAAACAGCATGGTACTGGCACAAAAACAGACACACAGATCAATGGAATAGAATCGAAAGCCCAGAAATAAACCCACACATCTATGGACAGCTAATCTTCGACAAAGGAGCCAAGACCATACAATGGGGAAAAGAAAGTCTCTTCAACAAATGGTGTTGGGAAAACTGGATAGCCACATGCAAAAAAATGAAAGTAGACCCTTACCTTACACCATACACAAAAATTAACTCCAAATGGATTAAAGACTTGAATGTAAGACCTGAAACTGTGAAACTTCTAGAAGAAAACATAGGCAGTACGCTCTTCCACATCAGTCTTAGCAACATCTTTTCAAACACCACATCTGACCAGGCAAGAGAAACAATAGAAAAATAAACAAATGGGACTACATCAAACTAAAAGCTTCTGCACAGCAAAGGAAACCATCAACAAAACGAAAAGACAACCTAACAATTGGGAGAAGATATTTGCAAACCATACATCTGATAAGGGCTTAATCTCCAAAATATATAAAGAACTCATGCATCTCAACAACAAAAACTACCAACCCAATTAAAAATGGGCAAAAGACCTGAACAGACATTTCTCCAAAGAAGATATACAGATGGCCAACAGACACATGAAAAGATGTTCAAAATCACTAACTATCAGGGAAATGCAAATCAAAACTACAATGAGATATCACCTCACGCCTGTCAGAATGGCTATAATTAACAAGACAGGAAACAACATGTGTTGGAGAGGGTGTGGAGAGAAGGGAACTCTCATACACTGCTGGTGGGAGTGCAAACTGGTGCAGCCACTATGGAAAACAGTATGGAGATTCCTCAAAAAATCAACGATAGAACTACCATATGATCCAGCTATTCCACTGTTGGGTATTTATCCAAAGAACTTGAAAACACCAATTTGCAAAGGTACATGCACCCCTGTGTTCATTGCAGCCTTATTCACGATAGCCAAGACTTGGAAGCAACCTAAGTGCCCATCAAGGGACGAATGGATAAAGAAGCTGTGGTATATATACACAATGGAATACTACTCAGCCATAAGAAACGACGAAATCCAGCCATTTGTGACAACATGGATGGACATTGAGGGTATAATGCAAAGTGAAATAAGTCAGAGGGACAAGGTCAAATACCATATGATTTCCTTCATTAAGTAGTAGATAATAACAACAATAAACAAACACATAGGGACAGAGATTGGATTGGTGGTTACCAGAGGGGAAGGGGGGAGGGAGGAGGGTGAAAGGGATACTTCGGTACATGTGTGTGGTGATGGGTTGTAATTAGTATTTTGGTGGTGAACATGATGTAGTCCATGCAGAAATAGAAGTACAATGATGTACACCTGAAATTTTTACAATGTTATAAACCAATGTTACTGCAATAAACAAAAATAAAACACAAAAAAAAAAAAAAAAAAAAAAAAAAAAAGAAAAGAAAAACATTTGGAAATGCTAAATATTGATAATAGCTGCCAAACTTGTTTCATCTACATAATTTGGGGGAATGTAAAGAAGTAATTAATGGAGATAGTTGTATTATATGGTCATTGTATTGGCTTTTATTCATAGGAATTATACAGGAGCAACATTTAGTACCTGAGTTTACTGGTCTACATATACTTAAGATGATCAGAAGTTCATTCTGCCATTTTTAGCTTATATATGTAAACATCATGAAAATGGCAAGCTATATACCTTTTAATTCCAGATGAAAGGCAATATCTGCAAGTATATTATTATTATTATTTTTTTTTTTATTGCAGTAACATTGGTTTATAACATTGCAAAAATTTCAGGTGTACATCATTGTACTTCTATTTCTGCATGGACTACATCATGTTCACCACCAAAATACTAATTACAACCCATCACCACACACATGTACCGAATTATCCCTTTCACCCTCCACCCTCCCCCCTTCCCCTCTGGTAACCACCAATCCAATCTCTGTCCCTATGTGTTTGTTTATTGTTGTTATTATCTACTACTTAATGAAGGAAATCATACGGTATTTGGCCTTCTCCCTCTGACTTATTTCACTTTGCATTATACCCTCAATGTCCATCCATGTTGTCACAAATGGCTGGATTTCGTCGTTTCTTATGGCTGAGTAGTATTCCATTGTGTATATATACCACAGCTTCTTTATCCATTCGTCCCTTGATGGGCACTTAGGTTGCTTCCAAGTCTTGGCTATTGTGAATAAGGCTGCAATGAACACAGGGGTGCATGTACCTTTGCAAATTGGTGTTTTCAAGTTCTTTGGATAAATACCCAACAGTGGAATAGCTGGATCATATGGTAGTTCTATCCTTGATTTTTTGAGGAATCTCCATACTGTTTTCCATAGTGGCTGCACCAGTTTGCACCCCCACCAGCAGTGTATGAGAGTTCCCTTCTCTCCACATCCTCTCCAACACATGTTGTTTCCTGTCTTGTTAATTATAGCCATTCTGACGGGCGTGAGGTGATATCTCATTGTAGTTTTGATTTGCATTTCCCTGATAGTTAGTGATTTTGAACATCTTTTCATGTGTCTGTTGGCCATCTGTATATCTTCTTTGGAGAAATGTCTGTTCAGGTCTTTTGCCCATTTTTTAATTGGGTTGGTAGTTTTTTTGTTGTTGAGATGCATGAGTTCTTTATATATTTTGGAGATTAAGCCCTTATCAGATGTATGGTTTGCAAATATCTTCTCCCAATTGTTAGGTTGTCTTTTCGTTTTGTTGATGGTTTCCTTTGCTGTGCAGAAGCTTTTTAGTTTGATGTAGCCCCATTTGTTTATTTTTTCTATTGTTTCTCTTGCCCGGTCAGATGTGGTGTTAGAAATGATGTTGCTAAGACCGATGTCGAAGAGCGTACTGCCTATGTTTTCTTCTAGAACTTTCACAGTTTCAGGTCTTACATTCAAGTCTTTAATCCATTTGGAGTTAATTTTTGTGTATGGTGTAAGGTAAGGATCTACTTTCATTTTTTTGCATATGGCTATCCAGTTTTCCCAACACCATTTGTTGAAGAGACTTTCTTTTCCCCATTGTATGTTCTTGGCTCCTTTATCAAAGATTAGCTGTCCATAGATGTGTGGGTTTATTTCTGGGCTTTCGATTCTATTCCATTGATCTGTGTGTCTGTTTTTGTGCCAGTACCATGCTGTTTTGGTTACTATAGCTTTGTAGTATATTTTGATATCAGGGAGTGTGATACCTCCAGCTTTGTTCTTTTTCTCAGGATTCCTTTAGCTATTCGGGGTCTTTTGTTGTTCCATATGAATTTTAGGATTCTTTGTTCTATTTCTGTGAAAAATGTTGTTGGAACTTTGATAGGGATTGCATTGAATCTATAGATGGCTTTAGGAAGTATGGACATCTTAACTATGTTAATTCTTCCAATCCAAGAGGACGGAATATCTTTTCATTTTTTTATGTCTTCTTCAATTTCTTTCAGAAATGTTTTATAGTTTTCGGTGTCCAGATCTTTCACCTCTTTGGTTAAATTTATTCCTAGGTATTTTATTCTTTTGTTGCAATTGTAAATGGGATGGTATTCTTAATTTCTCTTTCTGCTACTTCGTTGTTAGTGTACAGAAATGCAACTGATTTTTGTATGTTGATTTTGTATCCTGCAACTTTACCATATTCGTTTATTACTTCTAAAAGTTTTCTGGTGGATTCTTTAGGGTTTTCTATATATAAAATCATGTCATCTGCAAATAGTGACAGTTTCACTTCTTCCTTTCCAATTTGGATCCCTTTTATTTCTTTCTCTTGCCTGATTGCTCTGGCTAGGACTTCCAATACTATGTTAAATAGGAGTGGTGACAGTGGGCATCCTTGTCTGGTTCCTGTTCTTAGAGGGATAGCTTTCAGTTTTTCACCATTGAGGATGATATTAGCTGTGGGTTTCTCATATATGGTCTTTATTATGTTGAGGTACTTTCCTTCTATACCAATTTTATTCAGAGTTTTTATCATAAATGGATGCTGGATCTTGTCAAATGCTTTCTCTGCATCTATTGAGATGATCATGTGATTTTTGTTCTTCATTTTATTAATGTGGTGTATTACGTTGATTGATTTGCGAATGTTAAACCATCCCTGCATCCCTGGAATAAATCCCACTTGATCATGGTGTATAATCTTTTTAACGTATTGTTGTATGCGATTTGCTAGTATTTTGTTGAGGATTTTTGCATCGATGTTCATCAGTGATATTGGCCTGTAATTTTCTTTTTTTGTGTTGTCCTTGTCTGGTTTTGGTATCAGGGTAATGTCAGCTTCGTAGAATGAGTTAGGAGCTTCCCCTCCTCAATTTTTGGAAGAGTTTGAGAAGGATAGGTATTAAGTCTTCTTTGAATGTTTGGTAGAATTCACCAGGGAAGCCGTCTGGTCCTGGACTTTTATTTTTGGGGAGGTTTTTGATTACTGTTTCGATCTCCTTACTGGTGATTGGTCTATTCAAATTCTCCACTTCTTCTTGATCCAGTTTTGGAAGGTTGTATGATTCTAAGAATTTATCCATTTCTTCCAGATTGTCGAATTGGTTGGCATATAGTTTTTCATAGTATTCTCTTATAATCTTTTGTATTTCTGAGGTGTCTGTTGTAACCTCTCCTCTTTCATTTCTGATTTTACTTATTTGTGCCTTCTCTCTTTTTTTCTTGGTGAGTCTAGCTAAAGGTTTGTCTATTTTGTTGATCTTTTCAAAGAACCAGCTCTTGGTTTTATTAATTTTTTCTATTGTTTTTGGTCTCTCTTTCATTTATTTCTGCTCTGATTTTTATTATTTCCCTTCTTCTACTGATTTTGGGCTTTGTTTGTTCTTCTTTTTCCAGTTCCTTTAGGTGCATTTTTAGATTGTTTATTTGAGATTTTTCTTGTTTGTTGAGATAGGCCTGTATCGCTATAAACTTCCCTCTTAGAACCGCTTTTGCTGTATCCCATAAATTCTGGCATGTCGTATTTTCATTTTCATTTGTCTCCAGGTATTTTTTGATTTCTTCTTTGATTTCTTCGTTAACCCAGTCGTTGTTCAGTAGCATTTTGTTTAATCTCCATGTATTTGTGGCTTTTCTGATTTTCTTCCTATAGTTGATTTCTAGTTTCATACCGTTGTGGTCAGAAAAGATGCTTGGTATTATTTCAATCTTCTTAAATTTATGGAGACTTGTTTTGTGGCCTAATATGTGATCAATCTTGGAGAATGTTCCATGTGCATTTGAAAAGAACGTGTATTCTTCGGTTTTTGGATGGAATGCTCTGTATATATCTACTAGGTCCATCTGTGCTAGTGTGTCGTTTAAGGCCAATGTTTCCTTATTGATCTTCTGTTTGGATGATCTATCTGTTGGTGTAAGTGGAGTGTTAAAGTCCCTACTATTATTGTGTTACTGTCTATTTCTGTTTTTATGTCTGTTAATAATTGCTTTATATATTTAGGTGCACCTACATTGGGTGCGTAGATATTTACAAGTGTTATATCCTCTTGTTGGATTGTTCCCTTGATCATTATGTAATGCCCTTCTTTGTCTCTTTTTACAGTTTTTGTTTTAAAGTCTATTTTGTCTGATATGAGTACTGCTACCCCAGCTTTCTTTTCATTGCCATTTGCGTGGAGTATCTTTTTCCATCCCTTCACTTTCAGTTTGTGAGTGTCTTTAGGTCTGAAGTGTGTCTCTTGTATGCAGCATATATATGGGTCTTGTTTTTTTATCCAGTCAGCCACCCTATGCCTTTTAATTGGGGCATTTAGTCCATTGACGTTTAAAGTAGCTATTGATAAGTATGTACTTACTGCCATTTTTTAACTTTTTTTTTTTCCTCAGTGTTTAAGTAGTCCTTCTCTGTTCCTTACTTCTTCTATACAGAATTGATGGTCACTTTAGTTTGACCTCTGTCTGAAAGCTGTACTCTTTAACTACCCTCCTCCCTC
Organism: Ceratotherium simum simum; assembly: GCF_057802395.1. Taxonomy (NCBI): domain Eukaryota; kingdom Metazoa; phylum Chordata; class Mammalia; order Perissodactyla; family Rhinocerotidae; genus Ceratotherium; species Ceratotherium simum. The sequence continues at coordinate 60,728,490 of NC_141913.1, forward strand.
CTTTTATGTTTTTGATATCATATCTAACCTCTTTTTTGTGCATTTGTATCCATTACGTTCTAATCGTGGAAATAGATAATTTTTCCTATTTGTGGTCTTCTCTTTTCCCCTTAAATCAATCCCTTTAACATTTCTTGTAACACTGGTTTCTTGGTGACAAACTCCTTTAATTTTTGCTTATCTGGGAAAATTTTGATCTCTCCTTCCATTTTGAACGATAACCTTGCTGGGTAGAGTATTCTTGGCTGTAAGTTTTTTCCTTTTAGCACTTTAAATATATCGTGCCATTCTCTTCTAGCCTGTAAGGTTTCTGCTGAGAAGTCAGCTGATAGCCTTATGGGGCTTCCTTTGTATGTAACTTGACATTCTCTTGCGGCTTTTAGGATTCTCTCTTTATCTTTAATTCTGGACATTTTGATTATGATGTGTCTTGGTGTGGGCCTCTTTGGGTTTATCTTGTTTGGGGCTCTCTGTGCCTCCTGTACCTGGATGTCTGTTTCCTTCCTTAGGTTAGGGAAGTTTTCATCTATTATTTCTTGAAATAGATTCTCTGCCCCCTTGTCTCGCTCTTCTCCTTCCGGGACACCTATAACACGGATGTTAGTGCGCTTGATGTTGTCCCAGAGGTCCCTTAGACTGTCCTCACTCTTTTAATTCTTTTCTCTTTTACCTGTTCACCTTGGGTAATTTCTTCTAGTCTTTCTTCCAGCTCACTGATCCGTTCTTCTGTATCCTCTACTCTGCTTTTGAGTCCCTCTAATGAGTTTTTCATTTCCAGTATTGTATTCCTCATTTCTGATTGGTTCTTTTTTATATCTTCCATTTCTTTGTTGACATTCTCACTGAGTTCATCTATTCTTCTCCCCAGATCAGTGAGCATCCTTAACACTCTTAGTTTGAACTCTCTGTCAGGTAGGTTGCTCATTTCTGTTTCACTTAGTTCCTTTTCTGGGGTTTTGTCCTGTTCCCTTACTTGGAATGTATTCTTTTGCCTCCTCATTTTGCCTCTTTCCCTGTGCTTGTGTCTACCTATTAGGTAGGTCAGCTACGTCTCCTGCTCTTGGATAGGTGACCTTATGTAAGTGATGGCTTAGGAGGCTTCCAGTGTGCTTCCCTCAGTTCTCAATGTTCCAGGGGTGGCCCCTATGTGGGCTACGTGTGTCCTTCTATTGTGGCCTGTTAGCTCTCCCTATAGGCGCCCAGGGAGGCTGAGTTATGCTCCTGGCCAGCTGTTGTAATGCTCAGCTGCTTGTAGTTGTTGTGGGCCCTTCAGTCTCTTTATCAGGTGTGGGGAGCCTCAGCACAGTTGGCTGTAAGTTCTAATACCACATTTGTGTTGCAGTATTTCTTTTAAGTGAGTAGGCCCCCAGTGTGGCAGGTTGTTAGGCTCAGGGCCTTAGAATTGCTGTAAACCTCTAGCCTATTAGGTCTCTTGTCAGCTCTCTGAGGATTGCAGCTGGGTGGGGCTGGCCTCAGGCACAGGAGCACCCAATTGTTTCAGGCTTTGGAAGGTGGGGCAAACCTCCTATGTGGGTCTTTGAGAAGCACAAGTCTTCTGCAGCTGACAAGCCCTGCCGCCCAGAGGTCCACACACACAGTCAACACAGTCCTGCCCCGTGTGAGCGCCCCGACCTCCCCAAGCGGACCCAGTCTCTCCACGGCGGGAGCCCCACACACTCCGCCACCACCCCACACTCTCCACCCGCTCCTTGTGCACACCCTGCCCCGCTCAAGTCAGCTCAGTTGCCAGGCTGCAGAAAATCCAGTCACCAATCCATGCAGGCCCACACGTTGCCTGAGGGCTTGTTGTTAGGTGGGGCCAGTCTCTAGGGTGGGCTGCCTGCCATGGCTGAGCTGGATTAAATCGGTGCTCTAGCGGGCGGAGCAGACCCTGGGCTAGCAGGTCTCAGGGAAAACTCCAATGGCGTCTGTGTCAGCACGCTCACACCAGGCCACAACAATGGCCGCCGCCAATGTCCCAGTCCCTGGAGAGGTCTCACCCCTCACCGAGATGCACTCAGGGCCTATTAGGTGAGTCTCTTGTCACCAAAGCAGTGTGCACCTTTCTTTCTGGTGATTTTAGGATGCTTTCTGGAACGGGTGAGTTTGTGCGCGGGCCCTTTAAGAGCCAGTTTTAGTTTCTTTGTGAACCGGGTTTTCTGGGGGTGCTCCCCAATGCTTTAGTAGCAGGCAAGGTCAGATATTATGCCACTGGTGTCGATTGTGCTGGGTCCACAAAATGCCCACAGCGGGGGCGCTCCCGGCTCAGGGCCCCGCGCCTCCAGGGAGGCTGCGTACCTGTGAGCTGCTCCCGGCGGCCGTGACACTGGCGGCTTGTGAAGGCGGCGTTTTTCCTCTCCAGAAGGGAGTCTCTGCCTCTTCCACCCCAGTTAGGATTGTCCGTTGTTGCAGGAGTTCCTCTCATCCAGTTTTCAGTTCTGTCTCAGGGGTAATTTTTCCACAAGTAGTTGTAAATTGGCTGTGTCCACGGGAGGAGGTGAGTTCAGAGTCTGCCTACGCCGCCATCTTGACTCCCTCTGCAAGTATATTAAAAAGCATATCAAGAACTCCTGTTGGAAATTTGTGACTCACTTTCAGATAAAGTGGTCATGTTGAGGAGTTCTAAGAACTTGAACTCTCTGACTTCCATGTAAAGAGAAGGAAATGGGAATGACCATGAAAAGTGGCAATCATAAATGTGGGATTATATAATCACATGAGTCTCCATCAGGGCTATAGCTTTCTCTTGGGTATATAGGATAGTTAGCTTAGAAATGCCTTACACATTTACAGTAAACTTCTACTCTTCCAGAACAATGTCATCATGCTCTGACCACTTATGAATACATACCACTTTCTGCTTTCATATTTATTTTAAAAAGAAGTCAAGATTGGACTTAGCATCAAGTTGGAATAATTCCTTTTTATCTATTGTCTGACAATCTCTGTCTTTTCTGGGTTTTTTTGTTTTTTTGTGTAAGGAAGACCAGCCGTGAGCTAACATCCAATGCCAATCCTCCTCTTTTTAGCTGAGGAAGACTGGCCCTGGACTAACATCTGTGCCCATCTTCCTCTACTTTATATGGGACACCGCCACAGCATGGCTTGCCAAACGGTGCGTTGGTGCGTGCCTGGAATCCGAACTGGCGAACCCCGGGGTGCTGCAGCAGAGCACGTACACTTAACCACTTGCACCACTAGGCTGGCCCCAATCTCCGTCTTTTCAATGGAGTGCTTAGCCCAGTCATATTTAATGTAATTCTCAATAAGGTTAAATGTGCTTTGGCCATTGGGCTGTTTTCTATGTATTGTGCATTTTTTTCCTTTGTACCTCTTTACTGTATTCTTTTATGTCAATTTTTTTTTATCTTACCAATTTAATTCCTCTGTTGATTTTAAACGATTTATTTGTTGTTTTTCAGTTGTTTTCCTGGTGGTTGCTCTAGAAATTTCACTATGCAGCTCAATTTATCACAGTCTGCTTAAGGTTAACACTGACTTAATTCAGATAAAATAAGACAAATTTGCTTCAATACACATCCATTTTTCTCCCCCCACTTTGTGCTATAATTTTCATATATATTACGTCTATATTTGTTATAAACCCAACTGTGAAGTATTGTGGTATTGCTTTCTGCAATCATGTTTTTTAAAAGAAATTTTTAAAAAGAGAAAAATATATTTACACCATCTTTTATATTTACCCACATCTTTACTATTTCTGGTGGTCTTCATTGTTTCCTAAGGATTCAAGTTATTATCTTGTGTCATTTCCTTTTAGGCTGAAGTCCTTTAGTACTTCTTGAGGATCAAACCTGCTAGCAATAAATTCTTTCAGTTTTTGTCTATCTGGGAATGTCTCTATTTTGCCGTCTTCTTCTTTTTTTTTTTTTTTTGTATATAGAATTCTAGTTTGACAGGTTTTTCTTTGTTTTAGCATTCTTATTTGTCATTCCACTGCTTTCTGGCTTTCATCATTTATAATCATACATTAGTTACTTATCGTATTATTGTTCCCCTGTGTGTAATGAGTCTTTTTTTTCTTGCTGCTTTCAAGATTGTTTTCTTTGTTTTGGCTTGTAGCAGTTTGATTATGATGTATCTAGGTGTGGATCTCTGTGTTCATTCTACTTGGGTTTGTGGAGCTTCCTGGATCTGTAGTATCATGCTTTTTATGAAATTTGGGAATTTTTCCACAGTTATTTCTTCAAATATTTTCTCTGCTCCTTTCTCTCACTCTTCTCCTTCTGGAACTCCCATGGCACATAGAACAGTATACTTGACGTTGTTCCAAGGGCTCTGAGGCTCTCTTCACTGTTCTTAAACCTTTGTTCTTTCTATTCTTTGAATTGCATAATTTCTATTGATTTACGTTCAAGTTCACTGGTTCCTTCTTCTGCCTCCTCAACTCTCTTATTGAGACAATTTAGTGAATTTTCCATTTCAGTGATTGTGTTTTTCGAGTATAGAATTTCCACTTGCTTCTTTTAAAAAATGTCTGCTTCTCTGTTGAGATTTCCTGTTTGTTGAGTCTTCACTATAGTATTTTTCTCCATTTTTTTAAAGATAGTTTTCTTTAACTCATTGAATATGCCTAAAATCACTACGTTGAAGTGCTTGTGTGCTATAGCCAACATCTAGGCCCACTCAAAGTCAGGCTTTTGGTTTTTTGTGTGTTTTTTTTTCTGAGCTTTGATTATGGTATTTTTTTACTTAAGTTGTTTTTGTTTTTTGGTCAGTTTCTATTGGTCTCTTTTCTCCCCTGAGTAAGGGTCACAACTTCTTATTTCTTCACAGGTCTTATACAGTTTTTTTGAACAGTAAACATTTTAGAAAGTAGATTTTAGCTACTCTGGATTCTGTTTTTTTCTTTCCTCTGAGTTTTTTTTTCTTTTTTAGTAATTTGTGTGTTCTTAAATTGTGGAGTCTCTCTTCCCTATGGTGTATAGGTCACTGATTTTTATGTTGAGTTTTTATTTATTCTGGCCATTATTTTTTAGCCTGACTTTTGTGGGATTAACCTGGGGTCTGCATAGCTTAGTGACCAACCAATGATTTGGTCAGTGGTCATTCTCAAACACCTTACATCTATCTGTATGGCTTTCACCCTTGCCAATCAATCAGTGTGAGTCAGGAAGCACATTCAGAGTTCAGCCACTTCTCCAATATGTCTCAGCTTTTACTTTCTTCTCAGCCCTCCCAGGTCTCCCTTGCACATGGGCAAAGTTTACAGTCAGCCAGAGATGTGTGAGGGCTGTCACCCTCTATGGCCTTCTCATTTCTAGGATCTCCTCATTAAATTTTTGCTGGTCTGATCTTTGCCCTAACTGAAACGGCAACCTGGGGCTGGAAAAGATGTGAGTTTTCCCCATTCATTTCCTAACAAGTTTGTAGCATTTACTGACAATGCCACCTTGAGTTTTCAGCCTCTATTCCAAGTCGACTGCCCTCTGTCCTCATGGGGCAGGGCTGCTGGTTTTCAAGGCCATCCCTGCCCTGGTAAGACTACTACATCATGAACTGGGTGGGAGTGGGGGATGGAACCGGTTCCAAGCAAGGGGGCCAGATAGTCCTACTGTTTTTATCCAATTTTAGTAGTTTTTATAATTAAATACTTCTCAATTTGTTGTTTAAATTTGGTCAATCTCCAGAGCCCTGAAATAGTTGTTTTGTACATGTTCATACTTATATTGTGGGAGATGATTTGCCAGGCTCTTCACACTGCCGTAGCCAAAATTCCCTCCATCAAAACTGGATTGAAAGAAGATTTTTATTATATCAAAGAGAAGAAAGGAGATGAAATGTGCTTATCCAGTTCTACTAACCTTTCTTTCTCAGAGTTCTCTCCCAGATCACATATCTGTGGAACAGCTTAATTGTTTGCTTTGTGTGTCAAACCCATCATGGTGTCCTAATTCCTTTCTAGCATCCTGGAACTCATTCTTTGACCAGGAAAAATAATTCTTCACTTCCCATCAGCGTGCCTGAAGGGTTGAAACTGGCTTTCACTCAACTGCACCCATTGCACAGGAAGATGAAATGGGCCAATATGCTTTTCTTTCTTGTAGGTATAGAGAAACCGTAAAGTATGTTATCTTAAGAAACTGCATCACCTGCTATCTGACATAAAGATTCTGTTTTCTTATTTCATCTTTTTTAAAAAATTCAATTGAGGGACCAGCTCAGTGGTGTAGTGGTTAGGTTCACACGCTCTGTGTTGGCAGCCCAGGGTTCGTGGGTTCAGATCTCAGGCATGGACCTACACACTGCTCATCAAGCCATGCTGTGGCGGCATCCCAAATACAAAGTAGGGAAATATGGGCACAGATGTTAGTGCAAGGCCACTCTTCCTCAAGCAAAAAGAGGAGGATTGACATCAGGTATTAGCTCAGGGCCAATCATCCTCACCAAAAAAAATTCAATTGAGATACAAGAGGAATTAAAAAGTGCTTTATGGAATATAACATCATAATGCTTTTTTGATGATGATCTGGTAGGAGACAAAGGGATTATGATGGGGAAGAGTTGTATTCTGAGACATGATGAAATGCTACTATAGGGAAACCAACCATGCATCAGAGAATTTTGTTTATTGTTAAATTAGTTCTCAATAAGTATAATTCATGTGCTTCAAATTAAAAGCAACTAAACTTTTATAGCTTTTCATATTAGACTTTTCATATAAGTAAATTGACAAATGAGAAAAAATGCTTTGTTAGACTCTGTATCTTGATTTTGTCTTCACATATGTGGTGAATATAACCACAAATAACACACCAGAAAGAGAAACACTCAGAGAAATTGGGAGTGGACCATTTTTTTTTTTCCTTCCCTGGAATATCAAAAGGAGATAAGAATAATTGAACTTTTCCAAATTTATAAAACAACTAGATTTCAGTTAATGCAAAGAAGGAAGGCAATGGCTGAGCAGATTCTTGATCTTGTACACGTCGATTTGTGTTTCACTTGGCTATTCAGAATTGTTTGAGTGTAAAATATGTTCCTAACGTCTTCTCATGCACTTAAATGTTAAGTTTCCTTGTAATAGGCTAATAATTAGAAATATTGGTAAGATTTCCTTTTATAATTATTTTTTATAAAATGTAATTCCTTTTATCCTGATCCTTTCCTCCATTAAAACTGAGACATATTATCTAATGAGACTGAGTTATATTCTCTGTGAAGGGAGATCACAAAAAGATCTTGCAGAACTGAGATTCAGTCTCTTGGTTTTGAGGTACAAAATTAGGTCTTTAAATCCCTGGCTTTCAGTTGCAAGAGCAAGCACTTGAGGGAGATAGAGATTTTACTTCTTCTTCCCTCCTTAGAAGCTTTTCTTGAAGTTTCAAAAGGAAAGCATGTATATAGTGGCTATATGTGGATGCTCTAAGAGCCACATGGTGAAGAGATGTGTACCACAGAGACAGAGAATGAGATCTCCAAGAAAAGATCCTGAATAGTACCTGCCCCTTTGAAGGGTTGAAAATCACAGGAAGGCAAGGTGTAGAAGGGGTGGAGAAAGAATTGAGAGCTCACCACTAGCCACTTCTTAACATAAAAACCAACCCTCCGAGCATTCACCAGGGCCAGTTTCAGTGTCTTTAAGGTAGTAAATACCATGTTTTCTGCTATGCCATCCCTTTTGCCCTGATGAAAACCATATTGCAAGGGAAGAAAAGTTAGCTCCTTTATAAAGCCACTCACAAGGCAGTCTGCTTTCTGGAGGTTTCTTACCAGTGGGGACTGATCTTCCTGAATTTGCATTTGCATAACTATAAGGGGCCATGCATGAGATTCTTCCCACATAGGAAGATTTATTTCAGATGACTTGAGGTGTCCATCTATAGTCATAAAAACACTAGCATTTTAATTTTTGCATCGAGGCAGGCACACTGTTATATACCTAGAACTTTGGAATTTAGCATTCTCAAGTCATACTGCCTTATTTACTGTAGGTAAGAGAACATACAACTTAAGTCAAGCAAATATAACATTAACTCATCAGCGAGATCTTCCCTAGAATTGAGCAACACAAATGATGAAAAACAATACATGAAAAACTAGTTAACATTTTTTTAGAAAGAAAAATACATGGGCTTCGTATTCCTCAGATATAAAACATATCATGGAAATTGTGTTTGTAAGTGCCAACTAGTGTGACTTAATAGCAAGAGCCTGACTTTTCGCTCTCTTTTTTAAATAGCTGATAGATGAGGCAAGGGAGATTTATCACTTTTTAATTAAGCTCACGTCAACTCGTGAAGTTTATTTCAGTACAAATCTGTTGACCAAAGTCCTTTTTGAAGAAGCTGCCCTTGTTGAAGCTTAAGTATTCATGGGAAATTTCACAATAAACGTAGACTGCTCCTTGAGCTTAGCTGCCACATTTCAACCAAGAGCAACTGTGCATTCTAGTGCTTCCTATGTGCCCAGCGTATTTATGGAAATGAACTTAAGATCAATCTTTGTTATTTTAAAGTCCAGAGCAGCAGGTCTCACTGCCAGAGGGAAAAAATGAATGCTGAAATAAATCTTTTGAGACTCCAGTTGAACCCCAAACCAACGGACACTGCACCCATGACCTGGTTGCTGCTCCAAACTTGAATTTGGAGGCCTCTGAACATGACCAACAGCATCATTGATTATACAGAAACAAAATTAAAATGTGAACTGTGGTTCTTGTTACCAAGGTTCAATAGTTTCCCTTTTAATAAGAATCAAGACTTTTGTTAAGTTTTGGACATGAGTTGTTGTATGTCTCTGGTAAGTTGAAGGTATTAGGAACAAGGGAAAACTGTTAGCCAAAGGAGTCACCCGATTTCAACAGTTTAGAAAGTAACGAAGAATTTGTGGCAAATCCAGATCACAATGAAGCTTACCCAGATCTAAAATGACTCTCACTTGCTTTTCAAATGCTACTTGCCATTTAAAAGGCTGACTTAACTATTGTGAAGATCCAAAATAACAACCATAGCCTTAGTGAGCTTGAAATGGAGGTCAACAGTTCTGTAAACGGAGACATTTGGAGCTAATGGAAGAGGTCAGGGCAGGGTATGAAAGTTGGAGGAGCCTCTGCATGCAATATGTGATAACTGAGGCCAAGAAGGTCAATTCAGAGTGCATGGTGGCATTACAAGGTGCCATGGTCCCAACGGTGCTTCTCGTTTTAACTTCCACTAGTCTCTTCCAGCAAAGCTCTCCTCTCCCTCCTCTTAGAAGAGCTCTGTGTTTCGTCTTTGATTCTTTCTCATGGTTTCTCTGTGCCCATAACCATTTTCAACCGTCAATATCCCATGCATTTCTCCCCTTCCACTAGGAAACTTTGTCCAAAACCTCCACGACACAGACTGACAGGTCTAAACTTTGTAATCAAACTTTCCTTGGTGTCAACCTCTGCTGTTTCTTGCACTGGTATTTGGTAGCCTTTCCTCTCATCTCGGCCTCTGGTCCTGTGATGTCTGAACCGGCATCTGCATTGCTGCCAGAGCCTTCTTTCTAACACTCAGATGTCATCGTGTCACTCCCCTCTGTAGAAACCCTTTCAAGATGTTCCTACCAGTCACGTAAACTACTCACTCTGTCATAGCACCTGGGACATTGAAGCACACTTACTTATTGTCACATCTCCTGCCTCTCAGGGCTGAGGAAGATATCATTTCTGTGTTTCCATTGTTGAGCATTTGCATTGCACCTGAACAGTAGGCATGGACATAGGAGGGGACAGGACTGTACGATGCAGTGTCATTGGGCCTCAGGAAGAGAGAGCTCAGAGTTCTTGTGCACGTGGGCTAGGGGGCAGACTTGTCAGAGGGATGACGTAAAGTGAGGGTTAAATGAAAGCATTTGGAATTGGTGACTAGGAGGCTGTTGATAATCTTCAAAAAGGAAATTACAGGAAATTGGTGATGTTAGAAGTCAGATTGGGAGGCTGAGAGAGTGAAAGAAGCAGGTATAAACTTCTCTCTCAAGACGTGGGAAGGGAAGGCGAAAAGTGGGTGTGCAGCTGGAGGGTAAAACAGGGTCAAGGGAGGATTCTAAAATGATTTTTATTAATAATTTAAAAAATAAAGAATTGTCAATGTGTAGGCTGTCGTGACCTCCTCTCTTTGCAGAGTACTTGGGAGGCTCTGGCTTCTGAGGTCCCCCCATCACTAGGGAAGCTTGTTATGACCTTCTGTAACCATGATATACAAACCAGGATTTTACAGAAAAACAGCATAATTAAAAATGTCACTGTTATTGCACCGTATTTTCTTTACATAGGAGCAGGTGGAGGCTAGGACCTGGGGGCAAACAGATACTTCTTTGTTGTTGTAATATGAAACAGAGTTGTTTTTTTTAAATTATTATTATGACTTAAGGCATTTCATTAAAATTGATCAGCCAGGTTTAATGCAGGATTGACTGCTGTGAATTTGTAAATTTACCTTAAAGAAAAACCAATTTGTGTCAAAAAAATCTACTAACAAATCACTCAAGTAACTATTAGAACGTGAATTTCTGTACTGCGTGAATGATGCGGTGGGGTAATATTTACAAGCCTTGTGTATCTGACTGGAGATGTGTCAGTGGTGACAGACAGGGGTCAGGACAAGGGCTGGCTCAGCCAACTACGACTTTTGCACCTTTTCACTGAAAGACAACATCCATCCGTTTGTTCACCAGCATCTATGCGGGGAGGCACTGATACGTGGATACCACCTGCTGAGTGGTGTGAAATTGGAAGACAAATGGCATTTGTTTACTTGCTAACTCTTGGAGTCCATAGCAGAGGGTGATACTGGACTTGACTTAAAAGGAAAGCGCTGTGGGGTTACAGCTCTGTTTTCCTTGATCGTGGTGAGAAAGACGTTCCTGCAGATATTGCTAAGAACATTGTAAATGCAGAAACTGTAAATAAATGCAAAGAGCCAATACACTTGTTATTATTTGCATTTTGGCTTTTATCTTAAAGCCTATTTGATTTTCATTTATATGTTTCAGTCCAGATCCTTTTCTCATTCTTGAAACCAACAATTATTTTGGGGGCTCATAATATGAAGGAAGAATCTGATTAAAAAAAGGGACATGTATCTTGTACAAAAATATTAGCATGAACTTTGTATTTTAAAGTGTATTTCCTAATGTACGAATTTATCACAAATTCTTATGTTTCCCAACATATGTCCTGAGACCTGAGTCATATACAAATGTTACAACCTTCATATTTTGTATGCTGATAACATAGATGGTTCAGTTGATAATGATTTCTATACCATTCTAAGTGTATTTGATCTATTTTAGTTTTGAATTTCTAAAAATTCTTACTTTGTTCCTTTTTGGTATTTATCAAGAAAACAGCAAACTATGGGGGTTTCTGATTATCTAAAATAAATTGTGAGGATGAATCTCTTTCCATGAATGTAAGTGAAAACTTTGAAGCACAAATAAAACCTGGATAAAGACTTTGAAAAATGCTAATATATAAGCCCCTAAAAAGGGGAGACTATTCCTTCTTTGCCAAATTCTCCCTGTGGTGCTCGAGTGTTCATGAAGACAGTCAAGAAATAGTGTCTCTTTTTACATGGGATGACTCCATGCCATTTTATATGCATTGATTTTAATAATTTTAAATTGATCTGAATTTGATTTTTAAATTATATAAGTACATATTTTATTATATATTATTAATTATATATAATATAATATATATCTATTACATATAAGATACAACGTATACTTTAATAAATTAACATATATAATTAAATTATCTATATGTTAAATTAAATTATATATAATTAATATATAATTTATATATATATAAAATTAAGCAGCTGTAAAGGTACACTCTTGAGTTTTATGACCATTTTCATCTAAAATTATCTAATTACTAAGACGTAGTCTATCTTTGACTTAATATACAAATAGATGTAGCCAAGCGGTGGGCCTGATCTGATCCCTTGGCATAACCATTTGCTATCTAAACATTAAAAAAAAAGGTTATTGTCACTATGTTGTTGAGTCAATCACAAGACACACTGCCGGCTGTCCACTCCGCATTCACACCTGCCCTCACTCCCACTCCAGTGGACACACCTAAGCTTCCATGCATGTCTGAGGAAGCACCTCCTCTTTCAGCTATGGGGGTAAACCCTGATCTGTCTGTGCCAGTCATGGAACTCCCGTTACCTCAGTCTTGGTTTAGAAATAGTCATGTCATTCATGAAACTTCTCTCTGATGGGGGTTTTCAGAAGAGTTTCCTTGCTCCTCAGTTAATAAAAGAGGAAATAATTCTTTGTTTTCCTGGAGGTTAGCTTGTCCAGGTGTGGCTCTGAACTGCTCTGGCCATAATGGGAGAGCCTGAGGACAAAGCCAGCGTGTTGAATGGGGGAGAACTGGGAGATGAAATGAACCTGGCCTGTCATTACCTCACCAAGCTGCTGAATCCCGCAGCACTGGAGCCGCTTAAAGCTTCTTGTCACATGAGAAAGCAAATTACTTTACCGTTTAAGCCAGTTTGAACCAGAGTTTTCCTTCTTGAGGCTAAAGTATCCTAACTGACAGTTGTCTGCTGATAATGATCACCATCAAGAACATAAACATTGGCACCCAATGGGGCTGGTACTCTTTAACATTTAGTGAAACTTACTAGAATGGAAAAATGCTGAGTACTTTTATTGATGATGTCACTCTCTGAGGAAAATGAGTGCCCTGGATGATAGCCTTAAATTTCATAATGAGCTTGAGTTGGGGATAAAAAAATTATACTATGAAAAACTATAATAAAACATAAATGGCAGCATCTACTTGGAATTAGCTTAAGGCTACAAATGAACAGGAATTAATGATAGTTAAGACTTATGACATCTGGCATATGGTTCCAGGTGCTTTAAACCCGGGTAAGGCAAGATCAAGCAAGTAAGAGGACCAAGGTCCCATAGCAAGTAAAGGACAGAGCTGAAATTCACACCTAGGGAGCTAATCCTGGAGTGTGCCTCTAATCATTAAACTAAAGAGCCCCATCACGCTGTAAGTCAGGGAGCAATGGGCCAGCCCATGTGGTTCTATGTACATAGACCATGGAAGGGACACTTGGAAACCCCAGTTCACGTCAAGTCATTTACATAAGATTTAGACATCCCTTTATGGAAAGCATTGGAATGCATCCAAAATAGTATAATCAAGTGAATTGGAAAAGATTGACATATTAAGGGTCGTTTATTATAGAAAAAAATAAGTCGAGAAAATACAGGAGATTAAATTTATTTAGACAAGAAGAGATATGCACTGATTTTTCAAAAATTAAAAGTTTTGTTGCCAGAAAAATGGTGATCAACTATTTCCATAATAAGATAAAAACCATTTTTTGGGCTCTTACAGTATGCCAGGCACACATTCTTTATGCAATCATTTTTGTTTCCTGGGAGTCAGACACTGGCTTTGTTTCTGCTCATTTTTTCCATTTCTGTTCCATTTTCAGTCACAGTGTTATCTATCTCATTTTTATACTAGTTATGACATCTTTATTTTAATGTTAATGTAGATACATAAACATAATGTATATATATTTTTCAAAGAGAAGCATGCTTCTTTGAAGGATGAATTAAAGCCAGAATTTACTGTGCCATATTTAACCAAAATTGATGGACTATTTGTTATAAGTAAAAAATACCTTTCATTTATTATGAAACTATTACATGTTCATTGTAGAAAAATTAGAAAGTAAAAAAAAGTGAAATAAGGCAAAAATTTAAAAGCTTTAAGTCCAAAGATAATCACTGTTGACACTTTGTACTGATTCAAAATTATATGCATGTGTATGTTTAAGAATTACAAAGATGGACTAGTACTGTACGTGGTATTTTGTGATCTGCTTTTTTACTTGCCTAAATTTTAAAAAGCTTTTATATTTTGGTAAACAGTTATTTACAATATATATTGTACTTCTTGCAAGCGAGGTATGCTTCATTTATTTTATTCAATCCTCTAATAGTGGACATTTGCTTGTTACTTATTTTTAGTATTACTAAGAGCTTTGAGTATAAATTTCTGGTAATTAAATCTCTTATACATTCTTAATTAACTCTTGAGTACAAATTACTCAAAGAGGAATTATGAGGTCAAATTAAATGCATGTTTTTAAAACTTTTGATAATTACATGCTTGTAGGACATTGATGTTTCTTCTTTTTGAATTGTCATTTGATAAATTTTGTCCACTTTTAAAACTGAAGAACTTGTATTTTGTATTAATTTATGCTATGTCTTTATATGTTACAACTAGTAATTCTTTATCCTACATTACAAACATTTTGCCCATTTTATGTCCTTATACTGAATTTTGTTTACTTTGCCTTTTGGCAGAGTCAACCTACTGGACACTGCCTTAAGGATTTCATTCATTTCCTTTTGCTTAGAAAGAGCTTACCCAATTCCAAGTGTCTTTGCATATAAATGGACATTTTCAGCCTTTCAATGGTTTGATTTCCTAATGATTTTCTGACTGGTTATTTTTACAATTATTGCTATTGTTTTATTGATTTTGACACTTTTAGCTGATTTCAGCTGACTCTGTTGGTTTCCTCATATCATCAGAAAATGATAATTCTGGTTTCTTTTAAATTCTTATACCTTTTTTTCCTTCTCATGTCTTATTACATTGGTTAGAAAATCAAACATCTGATATATTATTATAGTAAGAAAAACAGGCATTATTATCTCATTCTAAACTTTAATGGAATTCTTGTAATGTTACATAATGAATACTATAGTGTCTGGTTTTTTGAAATGACCTCTTTTTCATGTTAAAGAAGCATCAGTCCATCTCAAGTTTACCACCTATGGATGTTAGGTTTTATCCAGCAACTTTTTGAAATTTATCATGATAAATTATAGTTTTTCTCTTTTTATCTGTTGATGTTTTAAACCAGGTGGATCAATTTTCTCATTGCAAACACTCCTGAATTTCTGGAATAGATCCTATGTGTTCATATTCTATTATTCTATTGTAATCGGCTGATCTTGGCTACATGTGTTGTGCCTGTTATGATAAGTGAGATTAGCCAGTAGGTGTTTGTTGTTGTTGTTATTGTTGCTTATTTCCCCATGTTTTGTGTTTTCCATATGTTTCTGTATTCTGGAATACTTTATGTATCAAGGGTAGAATCTGCTCATTAGAAGTGTGAAAGAAATTGCCAATATAATCATTGAGGGGTTATGTTTTTACTGGAAAATATTTTCTCTCTTGGAAAACTTTGGGGCTCTCTTCTATAGTTATGGGCCAGATGTAAGCCTTCTATATCTTCTTTAGTCTCTTTTGGTAATGAGTGTTTGATGAATTTAATTAGCACAGAACTATATACATTTTTTTCTTATTTTAATAATCTTGCCTGTATCTGTTTTTACGTCTTCTTAGTCTTAATTTTGTGTGAATTTTAAAACTCTTTATTTCTAGATTATACATCAAAAAGTTGATTTTCTCAGCAGCCCTAAAATGCTAAAATAGTGTCTGTCCCTACTCTTTTTAACAGCTCCATTTTGGTCATATTTAATGTTAACTCTACACCTTGCATTATTCTAGGAAAAAAAGAGTATGTCTTAATTATTTTAAAACCTAAATAATAATAATAATGATGATGATGATGATGATAATGAGCTTAAATTAATTCCTGGTTTTGCTCTATTGAAGTGCATACAGATTTAAAATGACTGTAGTCTGAAATGGTTTTTACAGACTTTTACATTGCAGAACTCAGTTCTGAGATAAATATTTCCCATTTTCTTAGTATCGTTTAGTTACTTGCTTGTTTTAGTCTAAGTATTGCAGTCTCTATGATTTCATGGAAAGATAAAATTCCTCTACATTTCCGCTTCTCCTTTTCTCTTCACTTGCTAATGATGTCAGTCATTTTGTTTTCCAAGATTAAAGATAAAGGTTTTAATCTTGAATGCCCGATACTATGCCCAGGCCAAGCTCAATGAAAGGAAACAGGGAACAAAGTTATTTACCTCACTAAGAACTACAGAGTAGAATATGAAGAAAAGACGGCTTCTACAGAACAGAAACGGAGGCCTGAAAACTCCAGACTTGAGATTTAAAAGAAAAGATAAGATTTCCTCTACCATAGTCATCGATAAAATACATATACCAGTCTGCTTCCCTTAACTCTAAAAGTGTAATTTCTGTAATAAACTAAGTTTCATTTGGATTTTGAAAGGAAAAGTTCGCGTGAATCTCCTTGGAAATCAGACACTGAGAATTTTGTTAAGAGATATCTTTTGCTTTGGCCAAGTGGTTTATGATTTTAACAATATTAAATTTTTCTACTTTTTAAAGAATTGATAAGATTCCTCTGTAATTTCTATAACTTCTGGGAGGCAAACAACAGGAATATCAAAAACTTTAAAAACAGTTTGTGGGTTCAACTTTGTCCTTGAGAAATGCGTAAAGAATTCTGTTTTTACAAGCAAAGGCAAATTTAGCCGTAGCTCAGAATGAGGAAAAATAATTCAAATTAATCAAGTTTTGCTAAACATTAAAAAAAAGAAATTGATTTTCTAATATTTTAAAAGACTTCTTTGAATTTTTTATTAAGCTATTTGATTCTAAATTATTTTACAGTCAATCTGTAATTCTTTATCACGCCAAGTTTCTTTTGTTTTCCTTTATCTAACTTCTCAATTTGAACTCTTAGTTGGATCTATATGGTTGTAATTTTGTTTAAAAGGGAAAGTTTGGGATATTTTAAGTTAGCGTACGAGCATAGTGTTGTCGGCATTCAGACACACAGCGTCCTCGTTAATTCCCACACGTCCCACAATTGTAGTTTGCGTTGTTCTTTGCTCAGTTATGAGGGAGAGTGGTCTTGCTCTGCTCCCAGTTTAAGAGATTGATTTCCTTGTGGTTGTTTAAATATTTCTTATTTATTTCTAGTATGTGTGTGTGTGTGTGTGTGTGTGTGTTTGTGTTGAGATAATATTGCCTATATAATTTCTATTTCTGGGGAATTCAGTAAATTTTCTGTGGCATATTATGTGATAAATATTTATACATATTTACTTAAGACTGTATGTAGATTGTGATAAATAGTAATTTCTTGGTTCAATCGTATTGGTTATATTATTTTGTTCTTCTACGTAATTGAATAATGATTATTCACCCACCCTTGCTCCCTCCTCCCTTCCTCCCTCCCTCCCTCCCTCTTTCCTTCCTTTCTTCCTTTCTTTTTTCCTTCCTTCCTTCCCTCCTTCCACAGATAATTATGAAGTCCCTGTTCTGTGCTAGGCATAAAGGCAGTAGGAAATGCACAGAAACAATTAGCTCACGGAAGCTTCCAGTACAGAATGACTGTTGTTAGACTGAGAGAGGTGTTTAAGTTTCTCATTACTATTTTGTACCTGTAACAATTTCCTCATCTTTCTAATAGCTTTGGCAATGTGTGTATATGAGCTGTTACCAGTGCTTATCTTCATAGTAAAGTGAATGTTTTTCTTTCTTTATACTGTTTGATACTTCCTTCTCAGGTAAGTCTCTTTTCATTTCTGTCTCATTAACTTTTATTTCTTGTATCATAAAGTCTGACTTTCACACAGAAGTTTTCCAGTTTTCTTTTTCTTCTCTGCAGGCTGAGAGCCATTTTGCACAATGCTTTGCCTCCACTGTTCTTTGAATGAGGTATCCCCAGGCCTGGTACAGATCAACGCATTGGGTGGGAGTCCTTTTTTTGCCTGTCACAGCTCTCCACTGGGTGGTTTCAGAATACACTTACTTATTACATTGAGTTACTAAGACATTCATTTATTCAATTTTTCATTTACAACAGATATGTATTGAGCACCTGTCATGTGCCAGGCGTTAAGCTAGGAATACAGCAAGAATCAGATGAAACTCCTAGTACTCATGGAGGGCAGGGTAACAGTGATGACTAGAACACGTGGTACCCACAGACATGCACACTATGGAGGAAAAGCATGGAGGGAGGGACCTAGGTGGTGGCATTTCCAATCTCAATGAAGTTGTTGGGGAGGGCCTCATTGAGAAGGCGTGACATTTCAGGCAAGACCAGAAAGAGGTGAGGAAGTGTGTTGTGTGGATATCTGAGGAAGAGCCTTCTGTGCAGAGTGGGTGCCAGTGCAGGACCTCTGAGGTGGGAACATGCCGTGAGTGTTTAAGGAACAGTCCTTCTCAGCCGGCTGTTGCTAAGTGAGTGAGGGGGGAGGTGGAAGGAAATAAGGTCAAGAAAGTGTTGTGGGTGATGACAAATCAGGCTGTGTTTGCAGACTAAGGTCAAGACTTTGGGGCTTTATTCTAGGAGAGATAGGGAGCTGCTGAGCTAGTTTGAACAGAAGAGTCACGTCAACTCATTTATGTTTTCACAGGATCACTTGGGTTACTATAGTGAGAGAGATTAAAGGGGGCCAAAAGGGCCAGTTAGAGAACACTGCAACAATCCAGGGGAGATAGGGTTGTGGCTTGAATCAGGGTGATAGCCGTGAGGCTTTAAAAAGTGACCAGCGTCTAATCTCCAAAATATATAAAGAACTCATGCATCTCAACAACAAAAAAACTACCAACCCAATTAAAAAATGGGCAAAAGACCTGAACAGACATTTCTCCAAAGAAGATATACAGATGGCCAACAGACACATGAAAAGATGTTCAAAATCACTAACTATCAGGGAAATGCAAATCAAAACTACAATGAGATATCACCTCACGCCCGTCAGAATGGCTATAATTAACAAGACAGGAAACAACATGTGTTGGAGAGGTTGTGGAGAGAAGGGAACTCTCATACACTGCTGGTGGGAGTGCAAACTGGTGCAGCCACTATGGAAAACAGTATGGAGATTCCTCAAAAAATCAAGGATAGAACTACCATATGATCCAGCTATTCCACTGTTGGGTATTTATCCAAAGAACTTGAAAACACCAATTTGCAAAGGTACATGCACCCTGTGTTCATTGCAGCCTTATTCACGATAGCCAAGACTTGGAAGCAACCTAAGTGCCCATCAAGGGACGAATGGATAAAGAAGCTGTGGTATATATACACAATGGAATACTACTCAGCCATAAGAAACGACGAAATCCAGCCATTTGTGACAACATGGATGGACGTTGAGGGTATAATGCAAAGTGAAATAAGTCAGAGGGAGAAGGTCAAATACCGTATGATTTCCTTCATTAAGTAGTAGATAATAACAACAATAAACAAACACATAGGGACAGAGATTGGATTGGTGGTTACCAGAGGGGAAGGGGGGAGGGAGGAGGGTGAAAGGGATAATTCGGTACATGTGTGTGGTGATGGGTTGTAATTAGTATTTTGGTGGTGAACATGATGTAGTCCATGCAGAAATAGAAGTACAATGATGTACACCTGAAATTTTTACAATGTTATAAACCAATGTTACTGCAATAAACAAAAAAAAAAAAAAAAAAGTGACCAGCGTCAACAGGATTCTCTTGTAAATTGGATACATCACATGACAGAGGGAAGACTCAAGGATGACTTCAAGGGTGTGGTTTGACGCATTGCAAGGGTAGGCTAAGCTTTTACTGGGCAGTGGGAGAGGCAGGCTTTAGTATGAAGACAAGAGGTTTGGTTTTGGACATGTTAAGCTTGAGATGTCTATTAGTATTTCAGTGGAGATGGCAAGTAGGCCGTTGGATATAAGAATGATCATTTATAAGATTAAGTCAGATGAAAACTGAGAATTGACCATGTGGTTGTTGTTGGAGACTTTGAAAAGAGAAGTTTCAGAAGAGTGTTAGAGGTAAAAGTGGGGTGAAGAGAAAATGGTGATAGAGGCATTGGAGACAGCTGGAAAAAGCATCTCCAAAGAGCTTGAAATGAAAGGGACACTTGAAGGGGTTGTGAGTCAAGACAGTTGATTTTTTTCTGAATGGGAGAAATAACAGCATCTTTGCATGTTAACAGGGACAATTCGGTGGAAAGGAAAAAAATTAATGATGTGAGAGAGAGGGGACAGTTGTTGGAATTCATCCAAATGGGAAGGAATTGAGTGGGTAAGTGGAAAGGTTAGCCTTCGCTGGAAGCTGGCAGATCTACCTTCACCACCCAGCCGTGTATGGGCACCTATGAAGGCAGCTGAGCGTCCATGAAGGTGGGCGTTTTGGGCAATTTCTCTACTAGCTGCTTCTCTTTTCTAAATGAAGTAGGACAAGGTCATCAGCTGAGACTGCAAATGGGCTAGAAGCTATCAGTAGTTTGAGGAGGAGCAAAGATGTGCAACAATCGTCTAGAAGAAGAGGCGAGTGAACAGATAGGATTATGCAGCCTGACTGCTGGGCTGTATGAAAGGGCCACCTGCAGTGAGTAATCATGAATTAGAGGTGAACCAGTAGTAGGGTGTATGCTCTTCTCCAGTTACTGTCAGCTGTGTGAGAGTAAGAGCAGGTTAGGCAGAGGGCTGGATTACACCATGTTGGGTTTTGCCAGGAAAGAACAATGAAACAGCAGTAGGGCAAAAGAGTTGAGAGTGTATGCAACAGCATGTTTACAGTGATGGATGGTGGACTTCAAGATGGAAAAGGTGGGAAGCGAGTACACAAGAAGGGTGAGTGACTGTGAAAATAGACACATGTTCACAGTACAGATTCAGTGACCAGCATCCTGACAGGAGTGGGGGAGGCAGCTGGGTCGATGCGCAGGTACAGTGAGGGGAGTATTATCTGGGCTCTGCTTCTTCTCTGTTGCTGATGAGGTTGCTGTGTTTACTTTTTAAATTCATCTTTCTCTTTGTTCATGACATTACAGGTGGATCAGTGAACATATTTTGTCTTTATGCTTCCTTCTGGACCTCACCATCATGCCAATCCTAGGCATTTCCCATGCTGCTGATTCCATGTGCAGCAATAGAATAGAGTCCAAATTCCCTGCACCCTGTCAGTCCCTTTGCCCAACCTCTAGCCATCCTTCCTCCAAAGGGGAAGCGTCTGCCATTGGCAGGTAATGTTGCCAGTTTTCAGAAGGAAGAGTTGTATGCCATCTTTGTCTGTGTCTTCCTTTCTTCATTCATCTCAGCTCCATTAGTACTCCATCCACCAAAAATTCTTCTTTTGTTAAGGCAGATATATGACTCCTTCTCTAGTTTTCAGAGTGAATATTGGTCATTTTTGTAAAGTTCTGAGAGTGGATTAGACACATGTGCTTAACTTACCAGAAAGTTCATTGTTAAAGTTCTTGGAAAAAATAGTCCATACTCACTATCCATCCTCAATCCAACATAATCTTTTTTTTCATACAATTTTGCTGAAACTGTTCTCCAGAATGACACATATATACCATGTTAGCTATGTTTAAGCCAGGATCCAGAATACGTAAGCCATATCCAGCTATCAACCACTTTTCTTGAAGACCAAACACAGTACGTGCTTACACCCTTGTTCAGAGTTAACACCCAAATTCCATATCTACTGCAAGGGCCCAGTAATACTGAACTGACCGTTTACTTAACTTCAAGGTTCTTTTTCATCCTCTGATTTTGAGCTTCAGGCTGAAGTAGATCTTGACTCATCCTTTCTATATATGACGCCAAAATAATAGATTTTACAAACATGGTGTAAACCAGGCCTCTCTTAATAGCAATGCATGAGAGAAAACATCTGAGAAGCCTGGATTTCTCTATTAGTTGTCTACAGAGCATAGCTAGCTGAACAAGTAGAACCCAATTTACCTCAATATGCAATAATTTAAAGAGTGTGGACGTTTATTTCTCTCACACACAACAATGTCAAGGTGTGAAATTCAGGTTAACTGGGCACCTCTGCCCTCTAAGGTTATTTAGGGACCCAGGTTTCTTCTTATTTTCTGCTGTCATCCTCAATACCACTGACATTTTCTGCTTGGCTGAAGCTCAGTGACTACATCTGGATTCCTGACAGTGGGAAGAGGGAAGAGAGAAGAGAGTTTGAGGTCTTAATTCCCAAATCCAGAAATGACATACATCACTTATGTTCACATTCCATTAGTGAGAACGTAGGCATATTGCCACATCTAACTGCAAAAGAAGCCGAGAAATGTAGTCTAGCTGAGCAGTTATGTATTATGAGACAGATGAAGATTTCATTACCTTTGAGAAGGGGAGAATAGATTTTAGAGGAGAGCTACCAATCTTCTCCTCAATGACCATCTTCTGCAATAGTATGTTTTTAGAAATGGGAGGAAAAAACCAACTCCATTTGAGATAAAATTAATAGAATGAAATTCTTCAGGTCCTAAAAAATACTTACCTCGCTATCCTTTGCAAAGCTCTGCCTCTTCTACATAATATTATTTAAAATTCTAGTGTTTTTTTATTTTATTTTTTTTGTGAGGAAGATCAGCCCCGAGCTAACATCTGCCAATCCTCCTCTTTTTTGCTGAGGAAGACTGGCCCTGGGCTAACATCCATGCCCATATTCCTCCACTTTATATGGGATGCTGCCACAGCATGGCTTGACGAGTGGTGCGCCGGTGCACGCCTGGGATCCGAACCGGCGAACCCCGGGCTGCCGCAGTGGAGCGTGCGCACTTAACCGCTTGCACCACTGGGCCGGCCCCTCTAGTGCTTTATTTTAAGAGGTACAGAGATCATCTAGTGTAGCACAATCAGAATTGTTTAATATTTAAAAATGATATCATACCAAAAACAGTTGAAAAGAACATTTAGTTTTGAGGAAAATAAGACAAAGGGGAATCCTTCTTACTATCTGAATTTTGTGAAAATCTATCATATGAAAGAGAAATCAAGTGAGAAAAGGTTGTTACAATGACTGAGAGGTTGAGCTGTGACTTCTCAGATCTCTTCTGGAATGATGTTTCTCTGAAAAATACTAATTCATTCAGTATCCTTAACCAACACTTATTGAGCTTCTCCTGTTGGCCAAACACTTGGCTGGATACCAGGCATACAATAATAAGACATGACCTCTAGCCCCAAGTTCATATGTGTCACATCATGTCGTACATATTTTCAACTACATTTTCTATTTGCTTCAATAATTGAATCTCCTTTACCTGAGAGCATTTCAGATTCTGCCTCTTTACGTTAGCTTAGTTGACTGTTGGTGTTTAGTTATTAGTTAATGGATTATCACAGGACAGTCTCAAATAGAAACTATATCACTTTTTTTTTCTTTTACAAAAATCTGTGCATTAGAAATTTTTTTTGAAAAATTATGTTTTAAATGCCCAATTAGAGAATGTAAACTAGAATCAGGTGGTGAAGATAGATTTCCAAAGCAGTTGGACAATATATTCAATTTCTTTTCATCTTGAATTGTAAATTTGATCTGTAGGGCTCATGGAGATTAAAAAATACTTTAAAATTCACATAGTATAGAAAGTATGATTTTTATGTGAAATGAATTTTTCAAATTCACACTTTTCCTGCTTTACATCAATGCTTGTTTTGGCAAGGTCATCATTACTATTCACCACACCAAGACAAAAGAAGGGAAAAAATCATCACACTTCTGATGCACAAAGTACCCTAATTTTAGTTACAATCATTTATAGAGGTAAAGAAAAAATATAGAGAGAGAAACTTTGTGTGAGAAATTCAAAGCTTCTAATTAATCAGTCTAAGCAAGGAAACCCCAAATCCTTTTATTTTTTTTAACATACTTTCAGGAAGAAATGGGCATAGTGGATAAATAAGTAATCATGTTGGAAAATCATTCTCTTAAAGAAAGTCTATTACAGGTACAATTTTTGAAATTATTGTTTTGTATTATTTTATATTAAAATGCATGTATATCAATAACTTTTAAAGATACTTCAGAACTACGTAGTCATTTATATATGAAGGCTTTCTGAAAAGGTTCTTTAGAACAAGACCTGGGAAGTATTTATTCAGCAATTGAATGGAAACCTCCAAACTTAACAAAAATGCCAATCCGTCAGTCTCAGGACTAGATGTAGCTCTCCGATCTGCCCAGGGAACCAGGAAACTCGCCCAGCTCATCACTAAACTTGCTTTTCATATAACATCCTTTGGGCAGAGACATCTGTCTGCCTCATTCACCACTGGGTCCGTGAAGTCAGTGACAGCAATTGGCCCATAATAAATTCTCGATAAATATTTGCTGAGTGAACACATGAATTACTCATTTCAGAAAGACGTCGAGTCTCATTAAAAGAGACATCACCATGATGGGTGTCCATGCAAGAACTCTGTGTGGGCGCAGGGCCACCTGGCAGGATCAGGGCAAACTTTCCTTCCAAGCAGATGTGGCCTTTGGCAATATGTGAGGTGACTTTTCTATGTGTTCTTTACCTTTTTAAAAATTAAGGTATAATTTGCTTGCAATGGAGGGTACACTTCTTGTATGTTCCTTTCACTGAATTTTGACAATTGCGTGCGCTTGCGTAACTACCAAACAAAACAAGGTATAGAATATCTCCATCACCTTGGAAAATTCCTTCGTGTTTCTTTCCAGGAATTCCAATGTCTGCCCCTCAACCCCCAGGCAGTCACTTTCCTGAGCTGTCTCAGCAGATTAGGGGCTTGTCTCGTTCGTCATATACAGAAAAGTAAACAGTATGCATATTTTGTACTGGTTTCTTTGACTAAGAATAACATTTTTGAGATTCAGCCATATTTTTCTTGTATCAATAGTTTGTTCCTTTTTATTAGGGAGTACTATTCTATTGTATGAACACATCATGGTTTACTTATCCATTCTCTTCTTGATGGGCATTTTGGTTGCTTCCAGCTTGGGGTGATTTTGAATAAGACTACTATGGCTATTCTTGTACAAGTCTTTTTGTGGACATATATTTTCATTTATACGTAGGAATGGAATTACTAGAAACTGCAGATTCATGTTTATCTTTATATGAAACTGCAAAACGAAGTGATTGCCCCATTTTACACTCCCCCCAGAAGAATAGAAAACAGTGCTCCACACCCTTGCCAATATTTGGTATTACCAATCTTTTTTGTTCTAATCATTCTTGTGAGTGTGATAGGGTATTTCACTGTGGTATTCATTTCTATTTCTCTGATGGCTAATGATGCAATATTTTAATGTGTTAGCTATTCTTGTATCTGCTATTGCTAAATGTCTGTTCAAGTCTGATTTTTATTGGGTTATCTTTTTATTATTGATTTGTAGAAGTTCTCTGTATATTCTGAGTGCAAGTATTTTGTCAGCTATATTTATTGCAATATTTTTTCCAATCTGTGGCTTATCAATTTATTTTTTTAATAGTGTATTTCTAGAAATGGAAATTTTTAATTTTGATGAGTCCAACTTATCCATTTTTCTTTATTATTAATGCTTTTAGTGTTATTTCTGAAAAAGATTTGCCCATTCCAAGATTGGCAAGATAGTCTCCTATGTTTTTGTTTTTTCTAAAAGTTTTCTGATCTAGATTTTATATTTGTAATTCATCTAGAATTAATGTTTTTGTATGGAATGCCTAGAGTTAATGGTTCACTGTTTTCCGTTAGATATCCAGCTGTTCCAACACCATTTGTTAAAATAACTTTCTTTTCTTCACTGAAATGACTCAGTACCTTGCTCAAAAATAAATTGACTGTATATGTGTGGGTCTATATCTATTCTCTTCTCTTCCATTGATCTATTTTTCTACCATTACACCAATACCACATTCTCTTGTAAACTCTAACATTATATTAAGTCTTGAAATCAGATAATGTAAATATTCAAACTTTACTCCCTTTATACAACATTGTTTTGGTTATTCCAGATCTTCTGCAATTATATATAATTGTATATTATATAATTTATATAGTACATAATATATAATATTCTACTATATGTAGAATATATTATAATATATAATATAATGTATAATATATATGTATACCCACACATGCACACATATTTGCCAATTTCTTCCCAAAAGCCTACTGGGAATATTATTGGGATTGCACTAAATTTATAGATGAATTTCAAGTGAATGGACATATTACATTATTGTGTCTTCTAATTCATGAACATGGTATACCTCACCATTTATTTAGGTCTTTCTAGACTCTTCCAAATGAAATCAGTCGCCTCAGGCAGAGCTACAGAACTCTTTGTCTTCACAGCCTGCCTCTCACTCTGGGCAGTAAATCTGTGACACCGTACCACAGCAGGAGGCCAGGACAGTGACCTGCTTCTCCTGGAATAACAACCCCTGGTCTACAGGTGGGTGCTGGGGAACATGTGGTAGCTCCTGATTTTCTCTGCTTCTCCCTATTGGTGAACCTCTGCACTATGAACAAGTAGGGTTGGAGGTAATTGGGACCCCGGTGTTGCCAACCTGCTGGGGTAGATCTAGTTGCCAATCAAGTAGGTGGGATAGATCTCCTTCCCTACAAGTAGTATCTATATAGAGAAGGGAGATCTGGCCGTTTTGGCCATGCTTGCCTGCAATAGAGCTTCTGCAACATGGGGCAAGGGGAAATGAACAATCCTGATGGCTTGCCCCTCCCAAGGTGAAATCATAGCTGGGGTTAGAGGGAGACCCCGTCTTCTTGGCTGCTCCCACCTGGAGTAGAGCACTCAAGAAGAGCATCTGTAACACTGACCAGTAGGGGGGAGGGGATAAAGGGTGTGGATTGTGTATGAAATGTTGCAGATTCTCACTGTTCTTACTTAGATATGGTAGATTTTCTTGAATAAATGCTTCTCCATTTTCTGTATGCCCTTAGGACAATTTCCAGAGACTTTAAATGATTTACTTTTATAGTTTTTACCAGTTAAATGGCTGTTTTGCTGGAGAGAGTGTTTGACAGTCTTCTCACTCCATCATTCCAGAAGTCCCACGTCCAAGCTCATTGGTTTTTTGATGTCTTATTTTAAGAGCAAATTAGCCATGAGGAAAGATGGTTCTTCCTGAAGACATGGTTATTGGGAAGAAGCCCAAGCCCTGTGGACAAACAGTGGAAACGCTGCTCCAAGCTCCCCTTCACCCAGAGCTCACTCTCCCCAGGGGTCCCCAACTGCCCCCTCTCAGTGGCTCATGACCTTGGGGTCCGAGTGGCATGCCCAGACCTGTCATCTTTCATGGTGAGCATTCTGGAATATGTCACTGAGGTTCACTAGTTATATAATTCTCAATTCTAAATGCTTCTGCTCAGTATTTGGTCCCCCCAGGGTCAGGTGCTCTGTGTTGCCTTATACAGCAGTAAGGTCAACTCATGAATGAATTAGCATAATGTCCTAATGGGAGAAGCCCGAGGGCACCCCTGAGCGTGCTCTTCCCTTCCAGGTGGCAAATATGCAGCTTTGAGGGATGATCTTCCTATTTTATAGTCATAGACAATGGTTTCCAAATCTTAGTAACTATGGCAAAGCTTTCACCGTACCAAATGAAAAGAGAAATAATGTCAATTGTAATGAGTTTTCACGAAGCCAAATTTAATCACTTTAAAGGACTGATTCTGGCCTTATGTCTTTGCTATTGTTGTTAAAATGACCTTTCTGTAATAAAATATTGGTTGCAGAAGAGGGTAGTTTTGCTGGGTTTACTTTTAATATTGTTACTTTATATTCTTGCATTGCTTATGTCACTATGTTTTGCAAATGTCACTATTTCCCAAGTCAAGGACCTGCAGCTCTCACCACAGTGGTGACTAAGGGTGGACATTTCAGATCAAATTAGGGACAACAGAAGTGCCGTTGCACCCGCTGAAGGAGGCATTTTGGGCCATGCAGAGATTTTCTTCACCACTTAAATCCACGTATCTGGTACAGGATCTCATAGTGGTATTCTATTAGACAAATTCCGATGGTTATAATCCATTCGACATCTTACCTTTCGCTAACATATAATGTTCTGTCTGAAACCAAAGTCTTGCTAAGTCAGAATAACAACATCTGTTGCTTCCATCCAATTTCCCAGGCCCATGATTTTGATACAGATGGAAATCGGATTAGTCTAATGGTTTACTCACCATACAAAAGAGATCACTTATGTTTCAGTACCATGCTACTTTCTAGGAGGCTATAATGAGATTTTTGTTATTAAGGAATAATCACCCAATTCATTTAATAAAGTCTAAAAAGCACATAAAATAGAGTGCTGGCCCAAAATAGAGCCACACATGTGTTTAACTATCCAGATTTTATAATTTTGGTACATAAGAAGGCTTTGCATTATTACAATAACTCTGTCAATAAAAACTACCTAATTTTGCTACAGTAATTGATTCAGAAAGTTTTGGATAAATCTGATGTTTTATACCAAGTGTGTAGAAAGTCAGCCCTGGTGGTCTAGCGGTTAAAACTCGGAGATCTCACCACCACAGCCTGGGTTCATTCATCAGTCAGGGAAGCACACCACCCGTCTGTAGGTTGTCAGACTGTGGTGGCTGCGTGTGGCTGTGATGCTGAAAGCTATGCCACTGGGATCTCAAATACCAGCAGGGTCGCCCATGGTGGACGGGTTTCAGCGGAGCTTCCAGACTAGACAGACTAGGAACAAGGACCTGGCCACCCCTTCCAAAAAAATTGGCCATGAAAACCCTATGAATAGCAGTGAGCACTGAGAGCTGGAAGGTGAGAGGACGGCACAAAAAGACCAGGCAGGGTTCCGCTCTGCTGTACACAGGGTCGCTAGGAGTGGAAATTGACTGGATGGCAATAACAGTAACAAAAACGTAGAAAGTATATGTATTTAGTAAAATCATTTTCTGCGAACTGAAATATATAAAGATTTTCAAATGTATCTTTTTCTCTTTTGTAAGGTAAATTAATGTTTTTATTAGTCATTTGATGTCATTCAGATCCCATTTTTAGAATCTAGCTAATTTGATAGTTCTTTGTGGTCACAGGTTACTATCTAACCAAAACGATAAACGAAAGTGCCACTGAGGAGCTGGGTTTTAATGCTTTCCTTTCGCTCGTATCTTCATCTTTCTTGGTTCCACATGACTTTCTTTTACATTGACAAGAGATACCAGAATCTGGAAATGTCATGAGCCACATTTGACTACTTTACAATTGAGGAGTAATTTGAGTCAAATTGTTTAAGAATTTCTTTTCTGATGATGATGATGATGATGATGGTGGTGGTGGTGATGACTGTAGTTACCCTTCCGGAGCATGTATCACATGCCAGGCACTGTTGTAAGCACGTCACGTGCATTAATTCATTTAATCCACATGACAACACTGTGAGGTTTTAAGAATGGAATAATTCGCGTGGGACTGGGTGAATAACCTGAGCTTTTCCATCTGCCAGAGCAACCTTCTCAGCCCTGGATGCATGTTGATTCACCAGGGGCACTTTGAAAAAATGTAGGGGCCTGAGCTCCACCCCTAGAGGTTCTGATAGAATTAGCCTGGGGTGGGACCAGGCATCGGTGTTTACAGTCATGTGCCACATAACGACATCTTGGTCAACGATGGGCTGCTTGCACGATGGAGGTCCTATAAGACGAGCATCGTATAGTCTCGGTATGTAGTAGGCTACGCCATCTGGGTCTGTGTAAGTATACTCTATGATGTTCGTACAACGATGGAATCGCTTAACGGCACATTTCTCAGAATGTATTCCCATGCATGACTGCAAGACTTTCTTTTAAAAAGAACCTGGTGTGATCCGTCCGTGCTGCCAGGGTTGAGAACTACCACTCTGGGGTCCGTCTTTCCCTTAGTGATTGTGTGTCTCAGGAAAATCATCTAACCTTTCTGCACGTCATCTGGAAAATAGGAATAATAACTGCCTTCATAACACACAAGTCAGATGTGTTTTGAGAAAGCAATAATTTATTGTTTGCTAATGTATTTTAAAAACTGAGTGGTTATTATTACATATTGTCATTAACTGTGAACAATGTCAGGGTAAAATGAGGAAGAGACGTAAAAACATTGAACTTGCTAGTTTGACATTATGTTTTCTATAAACCCAACCCTGTAAGATGCATGGGGAAACAATCCCAGTGGTGACTTTTGTTCTACACAATAGGATTCACTGGAAGTAATGCAGAAGGCCAGGATGTTGATGCTAACACAGCTTCTAAGAATGGAACACTTCACCAGTTTCTTGGATCTTGAGATTCACAATGCAAAACTTTTCTTTTCTTTGTTCTACCCTCAGCAATCTATCCTGTTCTGGGAAGGGACCCAGAAGATATAAATTTAAATACAGAAGAATATATCTGTAAGATAATTGAACAGCTGCCAACAAACATATTTCCAGAACAGAGCTCTAGCTACATGCTGGATTATATGGTACAAAATAGTCATAATAAGGTTCATAATCAGAATGGGAAATAATCACAAAAAAAAATAAGATAACCTTTTATTTGCACGAGTCACATTAAATTTCAGTGACATTTGATCAAAGGATAGATGTATATATGGATAGTCTATTATGAACCTGGCTTTTTTGAATAATGAATGTTGAAACCAGGGCCGTATTTAAATCATACTGGCTACACACTGATCCTTCACAACTCCAAAATTTGGGGTAGGCTTTGGGATGCCTGCTAGGGGAGACTGGCTTTTCATAAGCTTCAAGAGACACCAGGCAGCAAACAGAACTCAAGATTGCTGATACAGCCGGGAGGAAGGACTTTGAATTGATAGTCAGGTTGGTGTCTTTGGAATGTTTTCAGAATTACACAGGGCCCATGGATACGAGAGAATTTTATTTACTAGAAATATTTGTTTATTATATTATTATACATAAAATATATACAATATGTAAATAAATATATATTTTATTGTATATTATATTATTATTTATAGAAATTTTAAATTACTTTTTTAAAAAATCTACATTTTAATAGATGTCTATTACTATTTTGATTTGGCATGTAATACAATATCAGAACTCGCATACCAAAAAACAGCAAAAGTGTTTACTTTGATGACCCTGGAAACAAGGGGCACCCTGCCTGCTCTGTCAGTGCTATTCCCAAGGCTGGGTTACTTCCTGTCTTTGAAATTCAGACACAAACACATTCACAATGCCGAATACATGTAAAACATTTTCTTTTCATTTAAACGTGTTTATAAGTTGTATGAAATGATTCACGCTTATAACACTCCTTTGGCAAACATTGGCAGATACAGATTTTTGTCACATAAATCAGTTGCAGTCTGAGCCAAAGCCATACTCTCTCTCTCTCACATATTTGACAGGAGTGTACACAAGAGCTACACGATGCCAAGACTAATATTGTTTTAAATAGATATATGCTACATTTTAAAAGGGAAGAAATCAACGTCAAATTGGGCCTGTTGGATCACACGTAAGTTATGCTGCACTCAGGAGACAGAATGCAATGCTGCTTCTCCAATCCACTTACACACCCTGATTGATAACTATTGACTTCCTAATTAGCCTTTCAGATAGGTTTAGAAAAATCCGCGGGCCCCCATTTTTCCCAAGCGACCTCGTTTCCACTAGTGTCTCGGGCTCCCTCTCACGCCCACGGGCACAGCTGTTGCTTTCTCCATGTCGTCCCCATGGCCAGCCACTCTCTGCCTCTTCCTGTCCCTCCTGCATGGTGCCACTCTGTGTTCCCTCGCCCGCTCCTTAGCCCTTGATCCTTCTCTTACCTTTGCTCCTCTTGTGTACACTCTCCCTCAGGGGTCTCACTGGTTTCCACAATGTCAGTTACCAGCTGTGTTACTGTCCTAGGGCTGCCACACCAAAGTACCACAAACAGGGTGGTTTAACAGCAGAAATTGACGGCCTTACCATTCTGGAGCCAAGAAGTCTGAAATCAAGTGTCGGCAGGGCCACGGTCCCTCTGAAACCTCCAGGGGAGGATCCTTCTGGCCTCTCCCAGCTCCTGGCGTTGCCGGCAGTCCTTGGTGTTCTGTGGCTGCATCACTCCAATCCTCCCTGTGTCATCACACGGCCTTCTCTCTGTACGGCTCTGACTTCACCCGGTGGTCTTCTTATAAAGACACTGATCATATCGAATTAGGGACCCACCATCCTCCTGTATGACCTCATCCTAGCTTAACTCATTGCATCTGCAAAAACCCTATGTCCAAGTAAGGTCACATTCTGAGGTACAGGGGGTTAAGACTTAAACATATTTTAAGGGGACACAATTCAGCTATAATACCATCTTTATAGAGTCCCAAAGCTATCCTCCAGGCTAGACTCCCTCGCCCCTAGACTTTCAACTCCTGAGGTCATTTTCTTTCTTCTGGTGGGTATTTCAAACTACATGTAGACGGTCCACAGAGACTTCAAAATCAGTATGTCTACATTGGAGTGCATTATTTCCCATATTCTGTGTTCCCCTGCTGTGGTCTCTATTCCTGTTGGTTGATATACCCAGTTACCTATCCCAGAATGATGGGTGCTTGGGCCTTTCAGAGCTGGTCAGTCATCTGCGGCCCTGCTTCTGCCTCACCTGCTGTCATTTGACACTGAAAGCTCTTCCTGGAGGGGGCACTTATTTCCCAAGCTGCTTGGAGTACTGCCCATGAGAGCCCTCCCCAAAAACCGCCTTTAGCTGAAAAGAAGTGGCTTGCCCAAAGTTTTAGCCTGCACCCAGTGGCTGGTTGTAGCAGAGGAATAAAGGCCCTGCCTCCCTGTCCCAATTTGGGACAACTTGCAAGAGCTGTCCCAGCCTCAGCGCTGCCCTCTCAGGTTGGCTGAGGGACATTGCAGCTCAGTTTCCCCTCTACTCCTTCTCCCTTCCTCCCTCTCCCTCGTGGATATTGGACCGGGAGCACCCCGTAATGAACTTCCGGCTGCTAATCTCCACGTCAGAGTCTTCTAACAAGATTCTGAGCCAGTTCATCTACCGGCCAGTGGGCTTACAATGAGGGCCTCAACCCCGACTCAAGGTGAGGCAAGGATGGCCCTGGGCACAGGTTGTTGGTGAACTGGGATGGTATCCTGGGTGAAAGAAATGCAGTAGTGGGATACATACATCTGGCACCTGGTAAATATGGGGGAAATAATAATGAGAAGGACATTGGAATTGTATAGCTACTGCTGGTGCCAGTGATGCTTAGGAGAATGATATTAAAATTCTGAGGGTAATTAAGGCTGGATGTGAAGAGCGGAAGGCCTCCTTGGCAACTTACAGAGACTCTCATGTCCTGCAGTCAGGGGCTAGGAAGCTGAGCACCAGGCCTAGAACCTAATCATGAGGGTGGTGGACTCCAGAGAAGGAAGAACTCTTGACCTAAGCAAGTCTACTGGGCCTAGTCAGGCCCTGACAGGGAAAGAATGGGGCCCTGAGATCGGAAAGGAAATCTGCAAGATGCACTTGAAAACCTCATATCTCCGGAGTCCCCTCAGCCCTCAGAATGTAGAACTACTGATTGTCTCCCTCTTAAAGGCTAGTTCTCATTAATTAAAGATGTGGGACCTCTTATTTGACTGACAGCATGGGACCCACAGGGTTTGCCCCTTCTCCCCTCCTGAACAACAGCGCAGTAACTAGGGATAAATCTCGCATTTGCTCGGCTCGGGAATGCCTGGGCCCACTAAGGGAGGAGAGGGACCCCATACCAAAGGAGGGGTGGGCCCCAGACTCTGTGTGCCACTAGGAAATGAGAGAGCATATAAATGAGTGGATTTTGAAGGTGCTGGTTCAAGAGCTGGGAAGGTGGGCAGAATGTACTGTAACAAAATAGAGAATTTATCAGTGTAGGGGCCCTGTCTTCAGACACAGGATTTATATCTAGGCAAAGACAGGGAGATGGTGCTACCACACTGCTAAGAATGCTTTTCAGAAGCCTGGAGAAAGCAATGGCCCACACTAAGCGAAGTGGACATGCTGGGATTGTGAAGCATTGATGAAAGCAGAGATCAAAAGGCTCTGAGAAGGCAGCATTCAAGAGCAGAGATGAGATGTGACATTAGGCCCTTTGGAGAAGACGTGTGCGTGCATGTTTGGGGAGAGGCTATGGGAAGACGATTGTCAATGGTAAGTTGATGAATATAGAGAATCTACTTCTAAATCTCCAAAATCCTGTACTCTGTATAGATGGTAATTTGTTGAAGTTTTCTGTATAGTCTTTTGTGTGCATATTTGCTTAAGAAATATGGTGGTAAGACTGGTGGTAAGACCACATGATTATGAAGAGCGCCATCTGTCTCTCTCACAAGAAGGGGCTCTGTGATGGAGGTACGTACAGATGAAGTCCAAATACCTAAAACTGGGATAAAAGGCATTTTTTTATAGACTTTATTTTTTAGATCAGTTTTAGGTTCATAGCCAAATTGGGAGGAAGGCACAGAGATTTTCCCATTACCCCCTGCCCCCACACATGCATATTCCTCTCTACTATCAACATTTCACACCAGTTGGTATGTTTGTTACAATCGATGAACCTGCACTGACACATCAGTATCCCCCAAAGTCCATAGTTGCCATTAGGGTTCACTCTTGGTGTTGTACCTTCTATGGGTTTTGAAAAATATATTGTGACATGTATCCACGATTATAGTATCATACATAGTAGTTTCACTCCCCTAAAAATCTTCTGTGCTTCACCTATTCATTCCTCCCTCCCTTCTAATCCCTGGCAACCACTGATCTTTCTATTGTTTCCATAGTTTTGCCTTTTCCAGAGTGTCATATAGTTGGAATCATACAGTATGTAGCCTTTTCAGACTGGCTTCTTTCATTTAGCAGTATCTGCATATCTTTTTAGTCTCATCTGTCACTAGTCTTTGTTTTACAACTTAAACTTCAGCAGTTTAAAATATGTATGGCTTTTCACATACAACACGATACGTGTCTGTGCGTTAGCTAATCCTACCTCTCTGGCTTGAAAAGTCCTTCTCTTCTACTCTTAGGCCAGCTAGCAATTTCTCTTGATTCACTGTTGCAACAGCGTCACCTCCTAGGAGCCATCTCCCCACCCTCCCCTTCTTGGAGTTGTGATTTCTCTCTTCAACACTCTCACAATACTCTATGCATATCTTCTTCATCGTATTTACTGCCATTGATTACAGCTATGTGTTCACATTTTGCTTACATCTTATGTGATCTTTGAGTGCAGGGACTGTGTTGAGCCATCTTTGCATTCCAAGTATCAAGCGTGCTGCCTGGCACACAGCAGGAAAACAATCTAAGTTCTACACTGTCCGTGAAGGCTGTGAGCATTGGCAATGAAGGAATGACAAGGAATCACCTTCAGTCATCTGGAGACAACACAAGGAAGGACTGACACCATGTAATGATATGTGGCTTGATGGGACTTTCCTCAACCAGCTATCATTCCCCAAACCAGAATGGGACGGGAGGGCTCATTAAAATCCCAGGATGCAGGTAGCCTGTCTTCCTGGTTTGCTTGAGGGATCAGCAAAATATGGTAGCCTGGAGCAGGACACATCCCTATGGGACTGAGAAGTGGTAGCAGGGACTGACCTCTGGGAGGCAAGACATGAGCAGCAGCAGGGGAAGGAGTGGCAGATGCGGTGATTAGATGTTTGGGGAGCATCCAGGTAGATGCTCAAGAAGGGAAGGATTATTAGTCTTCCCGTCAGGTTGGTGTGGACTATTGGCCCAGCGGTCTGTTAAAGTGGTCAACTGAGGCCCACAAACTGATGGACAAATGTCCACATATCACTAGGCTTTCTTTATAAACATAATTTAATGACTGCTTAATATTTCATATCTGACTTGGTCATTTGTTAACCCTTTGCTTCCAATTGAATATTTATGTCTAGTTTGGTACTTTTATTAAAATAATACTACAAAGAGCTCATTTGTGCATACATTTTTTTCTGTGTTTCCATAGGTTCAATTATTATAAGTAGAATTACTAGGCCAAAAAGTAGAAACATATTTTATTTATCACTTTGATTTAATTTTTTTGAGTGTGTAAAACATTCATGTGATTCATAAATCAAAAATAAATAAATCAAAAATAAAAGGATACATTCAAAGAATGTTTAGTTGTATCCCTATGCCCTCCACCCATCTCCACCCACCCATTTTAAATAATTTCTAGTTTATATTTCTCTCGTTTCTTTTTGTAATAATATGAAATATGTATATTCTTATTTCTCCTTTCTCACACAAAAGGCAGCATATGCATATACTACTCTGTATCCTGATTTTTCTCTTATTTTTTCATAAAGACCTTCCTCATTCTTTTATGGCTGCATGATAGTCTATTAGGTAGCTGTATTATAATTTGTATGACTTTTATTTCCCTATTGATGCTCATTTGGATTGAGTCAGTCTTTTGCTTTTATAAATAATGATGCAATGGATAATCTTGTTCTTATGCTGTTTCATATTTGATGTGGTGAACCATCAGAGTAAGTTCCTAGATTCCCAGAAATAAGACCAGTAGGTCAAAGGATAAATGCACATGTAATTTTGCCAGGTATCGCAAATCCTCTTCCATATAGTTTATACCTTTCTTTTCCTATGAGAGCTCCTGTTTCCCTACAGCTTTGCCAACCTAAGATGTTGTCAACCTATGTGAACACTTTTAATCCACATTTATTTCCCCAGATCTGTGCCAATTTGTATCCTTATGGCCTGGTGGGTAAGAATTGACACTGCATCTCAAAAATTAACATTCTGGATATCTTCTGAGGACAGTGACCAAGAGAATGGAGATCCTTGTCATGTGAGGAATCTGAGGCCTCGTTTGCCTTTTGGGGTGGGCAAGTTTTCATCGTCTTGGGCTAGTCATCTTTGTAGGAAGTTTAGTATCCCCTGGCCCCTTCCCAATAAACGCTAATCATTAAGACCATCAAAAACCCCTGTACGTTTCCTAACACCCCCTGGGACTGTGATTGGGAACCACTGAGAGGAAGAGAAATTCCAGGATCAGGGAAAAGGAGACCCAGAGATCACATGGTAGCTGTCTGCAAATATTTAACACTTGCTAGGTGCCAAAGCAAGAGAATACAGGTAGGTCTTTGGAATAAACAAGTTTTAGTTCAACATAATAATAATTTTCCACAACCAAGATTTGCCAATGTTGGAATGAGCTTTCTGATAGAAGGTGCTCTCCAGTATGGGAAGTTTAAATAGGACCTCGATGGCCATCCTTCAGGATGGCTGGAAAAGGAATCATGATATGAAATGATAGAAGGACTGGCTAACTCTAGTTATAGGATGCTTTTTCATAAAACAAATTTTTTTTTTTTCCCCAAAACCACTCTCTGAAACTTTCAGTGTTGGAAGGTCATCTACCCTCACATCCTTCTTGATGTTTGCATTTCTCTTCAATATGTGTGACACTTGGACACCTAGTCTACATTCAAATCACCCTAAGGAAAATAAGCTCACTGCTCCCAATACTTTTTGTTTATGAAAAAAGAAACTTTGCCATTTTTCTAAATATTTAATTTCCTGAGAACCAGTTTGAATTTTAACATAGACAGGAAAAAATTGTATTGGGATATTTCCAGTGACCAAAGCAAACAAATCAAATGGTACTTTTTTTACTGTTTTCTATGCAAAAAACCATGTGGAACAGGCTCTCTGAGAATACAGCTAACTCATGGTGGAAACTTCTAGTAAAAGTAAAGCTGGTCTCATTTCTCCTAGACCCAGGATTCTATGTATGCTACTGAATTCAACCTGGTAAGATGCTATAGCAAATAGCATTATTGCTCTAAAACTTGAAATACAAGCTTCAATCTGGGTGCCCACTCAAATGGATCAAGTCCTATATTTAAATGGAATCAGGTGTTGTTCTCCTGCAGTTGGGCACATTTTTCCTTTACTAATGAAAGTAAAAAATGGAGCAATTAAAAAGAAACTAAAATATTGCAAGCACTTAGTCCTTGGTAGGTGAGGGGGGCTTTTAAATTTTATTTTATTACTTTTTATTTCAAACATAACATAAACCAAAAATTAATTACAGCAATTACATAAATTATTTGAAAATACATAATTCCAATAATTTCAGTGGTTGTATATTTAACAAATCCATATTGTCCACGTATTCTTTGCCAGCCAGTCTACGGGAGAGGGGAGCAATAAAACCCACTGGAATTGAATGAGCATCTGCTCAGGCTTCTAGCCAGTCTCTGTTAACCCCTGATTGCTAGAGGGTTCTCTCCCTGCCCTCACACAACACACTGGGCAATGATGAATGCCAAGTGTTGCAACAGGGCCAGGCCAGTCTACCAAAACACCTGGTCACAGAAAGTTAGATTTCAATAAAAACAGAAAGATTCGTCAGAAGTTGAGAAACAACATGGTGAGACAGGCAAAGCAATTCACCCCGGTCCTGTTTCCACAGCCATGAGACCCCGGACAATCACTTTTCCTCTTTGGGCTCATAATGATGTTTTTCTCTAAAATGGGGAGGCCTCTTCCAGACCCATGCTTTTGTAATTTACTCCAGGCTTTTGCAATTTACTTGACTACAGTAAGTTTCTTCTCTTGTTCTAGAACTGCAAGTGTGTTTGAAAGGCCCACAGAATCCATTTTACTGGGAATGGATCCTAAGAAGCGGGGTCCATTGGGTTTGTATCTGGGTTTGTATCTGGCAGCCCACGGGTGACATCCAGGTCTCATTAGAGGCAGTTCAGACCAGAAAATTCTTGGACGAGCATCTTCCGTGACACGTGATGATGTTCTCCTCAGATTCTCCCATTCTCAGCTCTTTATAGTAGATCTAGTGTAGGCATTAGGCTCTGCAGGATCTCGGCCCAATGGGGAGTCAAGTGTATGTGGGTTCCTCTGGAGCCTGCAGAGAAGGGGCCCATGCCTGAGGTGCCCGTGGATGAGAAGCCCTTCAGAGAGACCCACTGTTCTTGAAGAAAGCAGAGGAAAGAAGCCTTGAGGGGAGAGGAAGAACAGGAAGAACATCTTTGGAATGAGGAATGGGGTTGACGTGGGGAGAGGGAAACCAGTTGAAAACCAGCACTTCAAAGTTTTCAGTGTTTTAGGGTAATGGAAATGCCGGGCATACTGCCCACAAGAACTCTATATAGACTCAGAATAGCAGAAAGAGAGAGATTTGGCCCTGCACTGACTGCTGTTTTTTTTTTTTTTTTTAAAGATTTTATTTATTTTATTTTTTCCCCCCAAAGCCCCAGTGGATAGTTGTATGTCGTAGCTGCACATCCTTCTAGTTGCTGTATGCGGGACTCGGCCCCAGGATGAACGGAGAAGTGGTGCCTCGATGCGCACCGGGGATCCGAACCCGGGCCACCAGCATCGCAGCGCGCGCACTTAACCACCAAGCCACAGGGCCGGCCCCTGACTGCTGTTTTTATTAAAATTGCATTAACTAGAGGTTAGTTTCACAAAGCAGTTTCCTCTTCACCAAGGTCTTGAAACATCATGGGTAAGGAGGAGGAAGAGGTCATAAATTGGGCAAAATATCTCTTTCACACCGAATCACTTTCCTGAGAATCATAGAATTTAGAATCCAAAAGGGGATCCACAGGTGACTCATGCAATCCTTTCTTTTTTTTTTTTTTTTTGGTGAGGAAGATTAGCCCTGAGCCAACATCTGTTGCCAATCCTCCTCTTTTTGCTGAAGAAGACTGGCCCTGGGCTAACATCCGTGCCCGTCTTCCTCTACTTTATGTGCGACGCCGCCATAGCATGGCTTGACAAGCAGTGCTTCAGTGCGTGCCTGGGATCCAAACCTGCAAACCCCAGGCTGCCGCAGCGGAGCATGTGCTCTTAACCACTGCACCACTGGGCCGGCCCCAATCCTTTTATTTCTTGATGGAAGAAAACAAGGCCACACAGAGGTTTGATGCTTGTGTGGGGTAAAAACCCAGGAACAGACCTTAACATGCTGAGTCTCAACAGGCCCTGGTTTCAAATTCTAAGTCTTGCTTCATGGACAGAGCTTATATCTTTTGCAAGGAGTCTCAATGGCCCATCTTGTTTTATTATGATCACCTTTAAAAATAGACCTATTTATCCATTTTTAAGGCTATTTTTAGCCCCTTGCACAAAAATGTGAAATTTGCAGGAGAAAGAGAACTCAGAATTAGTGTTATGCTGAAAAAGATTTCTAGATTTAAGTGAGTTCAAAGTGAATATCAACGGTTCACATTGACTTGTATAACCACTCTGCCTTAAATAAATGACTTTTAGCTTCATTTAGAGACATCTCAATTATATATCAAACCCCTTTAGTAGTTTGAATAGATTACTTCAAACAGACATGTCCATGGGCCTAGATACAGTTGAATCCAAGCAGGAGAAAAGATTATTTTACTGCTGTTAATTTTCTGAAAAACTTGTCTGAAAGATTGTCTGTTGCCAGAGAAAATGGAAAGATTAAAATAAAAAAGAAAAGCTTTGATACTTCTAACATCGTTTAGGTATCCATTCATTTAGCTGTCACATAGCCAGCTGGGAGAGCTTTATGATTTAAGACATACAATGCTTTCTGTGATCGCCAACACCATTTTTGGCAAGTGTTTTTCTAGCTGAGATTTTCATCTCCTGAGTTATCTGTACCATTGATGACAAAGACCATCCCAAAGTCAGGGGGCTTCCTCTAACTCTTTAACTTTAGCTTCCCAATATACAAGGCGATAGTTAGGGTGGGCCTTTCAGTACCAAATCTGAATAATAACTTTACAACGTTGGAACATGTGCTCCTGCTGTTGGCCATGGGAATCAACGGATGCATTCCATTGACACACCTACTCATCAGTGGTCTTCTGTGTTTACAAATCATTTGCTCTACACGTTGTCTCCCTTCAACTATGTACAAAGCCTAGCTCCAAGAAATGATTTAGAAATGTTGCAATTGGATATTCCTTTGACTTTCTCTGCTTGTGTCTTAGCAAGAGCCCGCTTTCCTTTCTGAGCTGATAAACAGTTATATTTCTCTATTCAAGGCAATCATCTGACAAGATCTGAAGTGCCATTGGCAGCCGTCCTCCTTTGTGTCTAAGGCCACTGTAAAACCTGAGTCAATAAGTGTTTAATACTTATTGGTTTATGGGGTGCTGATTCATAAAGGACTAGAGCTAACAGTATCGAGCGCTTTCCATGATTTGCATTCCCAATCACTTAGTAAATAATAGCATTTGTCTGAAAAGCAAGTCTAAAACTTAAATGCAAAAGCAATGAGTTTTCAGAAGGTAGTTGATTAATATTAAAATGAACACTACTATAAAGTAGATTTATATCATCTTAAAGCTTCTCATCTAAATAGAAGAAAAAAGGAAAAAGGTATACTGAACAGGAATAGGAAGTTTGAGCCTGTTGAAAAGTCTCGTGTTGATTGACGTCATCTTTGGGCCTGCACACGATTTTCAGAGAAAGCTCAAGAATTATATTGGTTTTGTGAGGGCTGTATAATGAGTTAGATAAACAAATCCTATAGTAACGTCTTTAAATTTGATTTGTAGCTACAAAGAAATATATGTATAAACATCTTTAAATGTAAACAAACCAAAATTCAAATTGGAGGAAAGGGGACTGATTCTCAAGTTTCCTTTTCATTCTAGGTAAACTTCAGCAGCCTAAGTTTGGCTTCTTCTCTCCCACCTCCCTGCCTCGCACCCCGGTTAACAAAATGAAACATTACGTCTTAAAGGCCCTTTATTTTTAAGTGAACATAACAGAATTGCCAGATACTTAGGGACTGGTGAGGGCAAAAGCTTGTGACTGAATTCCTTGACAAATAAGATGATGGTGGGAATTTTTAAAAAGGTAAAAACCATTGTCTTTATTTCAAATCCAGGAAGGAAAGAATTAAAACAACAGCAACAACAAAACTACACAAGGTACACAATCCTAGTGTCTCCAGTACAATCTAAGATATAAATCACACCCAGATAAGTATCTTTAGTGAACAATGGACGGACCTTTAGTTTCCAGATAGCAGTGATTAAATGGGCACGAGCACAGAAAGAGAGGTCATGTTACTGATGTGTGCAAAGTGACACCTGATGAAGTAAAAGTACAATAAGGGGAAAAGTCCGGAAAGGATTGTTCTTGCCCAGGTATTGCTATGTTTGTGAAGCAAAGTTGTTGATCTTGTTTTAAAACGTGTGTGGATATCGGTGTGTGCTTTAAAAAACTTTAATTCACCTGCTGACAAGCTGTTCTGACAGCTTTCTCCTCCAGTGGACTCTGCGATCTGTGTATTTGCATAAGAAATGAAACCACCCCACTTTGATGGGCAACCAGCCTTTTGTTTTAATGCTAATTTGCTACTTGACCTTTTGCTTCACAAACTAAGAATACTTAGTGCTCACAAACATTTGGGAATAAAATGTTTTAGAGGGAGATCATAATCCATCCTAAGATTGTCTTTCTAGGTTAATAAAAACAATTCCCTTGGAATCTAGTATGGAAGTCCATGGAAATTTCAGTTACCTAGAATCTGAAGGGGTGAAAGAAGGTTGCCTATTAAACAGAAGAGAGAGGCATTCAGATGTTAGTGGAGTTTCCTTAGGTAGGTAAATGAAAAGTAACATCAAATGTAGTTTTGCATGACTACATTTTCAATAAGTATTGCACTATCTCGTCTGAATTTTTTTCTACCATGAAAATTCCTTGATAATTGTTTTTTGTAATTTTTTGAAATCTCTTTGATCTAGATATACATCTGAAAGGAAAAATAATTTTTCATGGAAAACAGTGATAGTTACAATCATCAAGGAGGAAACTGTAAGTTAAATTCTCTAATACTGACAATGTACACAAGAGAACGATAAAATGTATTGGGCATTCACAAGCAATCACATTAATTGAGGATTTAGTGGACATTTCAGTTTATCTCATACGAAGAGATATAGGTGTTTACACCCAGTACACCGGGTTAAAATGAGACTTTCAAATGAGAATGTTACTGAACCTCAGTCTCCCTAACTACAGAGTCAGTTTACTGAACTCTAAAACTAGAATTCGGCAAGGTGATCTCTAAAGTCCACTAAAGTGTGATGAATCTGGGGTTGTTATAGGCGAGAGTAAGAAAAGGCTGTGGTCAACATAGAACAGGGGCTGGAGAGAACTGTCCAGAACTAAAAAGTAGACTTTCCTCCAGCGTGAGGCTGCGAACCCAAGTAACCACATCTAAGAGAGTCACATCCAGAAAATTCCATATTCACCCTGAAAATCCAGAGAAACTTGCTAAAGTCACACATCCAGTAAGTGGTGGAGTCAGGGTTCAAATCCGAACTGCCTGACTCTGTGGTCTTCGCCAGTCTTCACTCACCTCTCTAGGTCATGGTTCAGATATGCCCGAGTGACTGCACATGATCTCAGGCAGAGGTGATTATCGGCTGCATGAGAGACCCCCCTTCAAGAGTTCGTCCATCTTTACCATATTTAGAATCTTTCAAACCTTGTCCATTATTCTAATAATTGAGAGAAAGTGGCCAATTTGCCAGAAGTCTCTAAGTAATTCCCTCAATACTTACCTTCACTTTGACACTGAAAATCTCATGCCATCCACAGGCCCACAGAGGCTGTTGTGTGGCTGCGGTTTCAGGAGCCCCAGCTCCAGCAGCAACACCAGCATCCTCTGCTCCTCCTTCCTCCCCACAAGTCTGAGAGTGGACTCTGAACACAACTGTGTGGGGGGAGACCAATTCTTTCTCTTTGTAAAACAGAATAGTAGAGAATATTAAGGAAAGCAATAGAATAGAATAGAAAATATCAGAGTATATATCATATTATGTCATATATATATGGTAAATAAACTTCAATTTAGTTTCATTTTACATAAAACATACACTGCTTCCTGACATAAAATATATTTATAGCTGTGGGTTAACTCAAGTGATGTCTCTTAGACAAGGAATAAAAGAATAACAGGTGCTTAAAAGAACAAAAAACTAGTATTAATAATAAGTTCATGTTTGTACTCTGGAAAACATCTAGAAAAGGCAGCATTAAAATCAGGGGCTAACAAGAACCCAGAATCACATCAAGTTAAAATAAAGAATGATTTTATTTTGCATAGAACCATATACAAAACACAGAGATCCTATCAATCGGTATAGACCCACAGCTTAAATAAACAAAGTTTGTAGAAGCGAAATGTTCATGAGTAACCAGATTTAGTCTTTGAAACTTATTTTCCTTTTAACCGATGTTGACCGTGGGATATGAATTTGTTCGATAATGATGATAAGATCACATGTGATGCTCATTTAAAGAACTATTTCTGTATACAGCAAGAGTAAACACACCATGTGCTACATCTTCCTTGCTCTCAGTCAACAGTCCTGGAATAAACCCAGTTGCTGGTCTAAACAGGCTTCACCTGTGGCAGCCACCTCAGGTGCGGGTATGGGACTTAGAAGGAAATTACTCGCCTATGAGTTGTTGGTGCATCATTTCCATTGAAGAGAGACATAGTACAGTAGACAAGCAATGCTCGCCGGTTAGAAGAAAGCAGCTTTGTGGTTTATTTACAAGGCATTCTTTCTTTAGTATTCTTTAGTATTTAGTATTCAGTATTCTTTTAAATACTCATCATCAAGTGGTATTTTTATCTTAGTACCTCATCTCATTGTGTGGCTCAATTAGTTCATATTGGCTTACTCTGTGGGTCTGGGTAAACCATATGCCTGCAGGAAAAAAAAATGAGAAAGAAAAGAAAAGAGCTCATCATCTTGTAGCTGTCATGAATGTAAAAATCCTGGCAGCAAAGTGGGACTTGTGGTAATAATTGTGACACAATAGATTTTGACAAGACAGGCTGTTGATATGTTCATTTGCATACAGGTGTGCAGCACCCTTTCTTCCATTTCTACACTGCGGGCCTGGACGTAAGGGCCTGGAACATTCC
This sequence comes from Ceratotherium simum simum, assembly GCF_057802395.1. Lineage (NCBI taxonomy): Eukaryota > Metazoa > Chordata > Mammalia > Perissodactyla > Rhinocerotidae > Ceratotherium > Ceratotherium simum. The sequence continues at coordinate 60,773,128 of NC_141913.1, forward strand.
TACAGAACAAGGCCTTGCTCCCTCACTTCAGGGAGGTGTCCAAAAATCTCTCCACAAGGAAGTGGCATTTTTGTTTTTGAAAGAAAAATTTATAAAAGAGAAAGGATAAGAAGATAAACACAAGACAAGATTGGAATGCTGTAATAAAACACGCAGCTAACCATCTCAGAACTCTACGTCTAAGCATTAAGGATTGATTTACCCATCAAATGATGACAGGTCTTTGTTAGCGGATATCTAGACACTATAAACGGAAGAAGAGGGAAGATCATCCATCACTTTGGCCTACAGTTACCTTCTTTTCAAAGATGCAAGCTTAACTTTTTGTGTTGTTTTTGCCACATGGGTATTTTTTTCAAAGAAACAGAAATTCTAGTTACAATGGCATGAGTTAAAGCATCCTAGGAGTGGTGGTAACTGGCACATCCGAATTCCACAACTAGAGTTGCAAATTTGAGACCTGCCTGTCGGTTTCTGGATTTTGTTAGAAACTAATCAGGAAGAACTTGAATGGAAGAATGTATGTGTATCACCAGAAGACAATTGACAAGTACAATAAACTTCATAACCATTAACTTTGCAAGAACATAGTGATGGATAAGTGTGATGTACAGTTTGTAAAGAAGTAAATAATAACAGTTAAGATCAGCCCTCTTCCCTAGACTGTGACATGCACTCCTGCAGTATTAGATAAATATTAGTCACTGGTAACAAAAATAGTTTCCACTTCTGGTCTAGAAGATTTTGGAATCTGAAAGCTCACTTTGGTAAGACAGCAACTACATTTGTAACATCAGACTTTTCCTTGACACTTAGCCTTACTAATGCCTCGAGCAGAGCTAGCAAGCTTGTGGCTCACCCCAAAAACTCCTATGACTGGATGGCTTCAGCTGCTTGGTGACCCACCTGTGTTCTTGGCTCCTGTGTTTGTATCTCCTGCCCTGGATTTCCTGAGCCTAGACTGAGTTCTAGAAGTCTTCCTGGAAAAAATATTTTCATCACAACGTGCAGCCATTACCTGTTTATTAAAAACAGTATTGTGTTTATAGGATTCCTTCTTTCTAACTGAAGCATTTTCTAGAACATCTGGTTGGTTACACTTTACATAAATTAACAGACTGTCATCTCCTCTTGACAGTTACCTGTTTACTTTCACTTCATTAAATGCCATTTTTCAGAAATAGCACAAGATATAGGAAACACAACATGTAATTAAGCAAAACAATACAAATAAACATAAATAATCATAATGAAAACAGGAAGGAAAAAATCCACTGGAGCATAAAGCTGGGAATTTGACTCTTACCTGGTTTTTGAAGGTAAACCCAATGATTGCAATAATGTTCTAGGAAACCATGTTAACTAATTTGCTTGTAATGTATATAGTGTTTTATCTAAAATAGATTTAAAGTCTTACATTTTTAAATTCATTCTTTAGGTGGAGCTGAGCTCCCTTTTTAACTATAGGAAAATGCATGTCAAAATATTAGGGAAACCTATTAAGATAAAAGAGAAGAGGATCTAACACGGACCACATGGGAATAGTAAGCAGATGAAGGTGTGAGGCTCTGGGGATGCACTGAAAGTTGTCTGAGACCCCATGTGCTCAGCAGTTTTCAATGTCTTATTCCAGTTCTGCATCTTACGTGGAGCAAAGCATTTTAAGGGAGAGAAACTCGTACGCACATTTCTGACTTCTCAGTTCGTGTGTTTTGCTTCTTTGATGAAAATGTCATTATCTCCATTTTTATCTTAACTAACTTTACCTATAGAGAAGTTTGTTTTTTATAAATTGATACGTCTTTTATATGGATGAGCAAAAATTTATCAGGCCACTATTTTACAGAGAGCTTTTTTAAAAATTTCCCTTTTCTTTATTGTTTTCATTTTTTCTACCTAGTTAGCTATCATCTATCTATCTATCTCTCTATCTATCTATCTATCTATCTATCTCTACTACCTTTCAATGTGATCCCTGGGCCATTGGAGAGGAAAATATAACAAACATTGTATAATTATCAGTAGTTATAAATTTCCTGTTACTATTCATACCATGATCACATTTAAATTATTTAATTCTATCAGTGTTGAATATACATTACTCTCAACAGAATCTAATATTTTTCTCATAATATACATAATACCATCTCATTTTCCCCTCAACAAATTGTCATTCTTCTGCTAAGTATGTCAATCAATTTCTTTCAGCTACTCACATTCCACGGGCCAATGTCTCTGAGACGTGCAGTAGAAGGAGAAAGAGAATACATTTCTGCCAGGTTTTGGAGGAATGGGGCTCCATTGGCATGCCAACATTTATTCCAGAAGTGAAAGTAATGTGCTAGGCAAAATACAACCAAACTTAAAATTATTCAACTCAGTGGAAAAGTGCAAAATTTACAATCCATACTTTCCGGTCTATTCTCACTTTCCCGATGAACTTTTCTCCCCCAATAACAGTCCTAATAGACTTGCCAGATTTGATACATAAAGGTTGTTAAATGAGAGAAGGAAAAGCAAAACCCACTAAAATAGATGAGACTATTCCTCAATTGAATCTACGTGGGGCCTTAGAGGAGAATGACGACTTTATGGCCTTCAACACACCAGTCAGCCTTTGGCAAACTAGGTTGGCCAGAAAATGTGTGTAAATTAAATGCTTAATGTGTGAAAGGAAAAAACTAGGCATTTTCAACTGCACAAAGATAAAACATTTTTGTGTGGCAAAGAATGATAAACAGAAATCAGGAGACTCAGAAGGCTGAAAAACATTCGTAAAACATATAACAAAAGGTTGCCATCTCCCATGTGTAAAAATCTCCTAAAATTGATTTAAACATTACAAATAATCTAAGAAAATTGTTAATATGAGCAGGAAATTTATAAGGGCCAATAAACAAATAGAAAGATGTGACATTTTCCTGGGAGTCAGGGCGGTGGGGACTAAAGCAATAATGAAATCAGACTGGCAGAAAAATGAAGGAAAACGATAACTTCTGATGCTACTGAGGGGGCGGGAGGAAGGTTGGCTCCAAGACTGCTTATGGAGTGGGAGGTGCTCCAGACCTTTCCAAAAGAAGCTTGGAAATATTTCTTAAAATTAAAAAAATAAATACTCTTGAACTCAGTAATTCCATTTTAGGAATCTATCCTAGAGAAAAAAATTAAAAAACAGCACCAGTATATAAGAATATATTCTCAAGATTGTTGGGTACAACATGGCTTATGATGGTAAAACGAAAAAAGATGACTCAAAAGAGGAGTGGTTAAATATATTGTGTTACAGTTTACCAACCAGGAACAGTTAGATACGCTGCATTGGAGTCCCACATACTGTGGAGTGTTGTGCAACTATTGCAGAACGAGTTACCACTAGGCCCATTAGAGTATTTTTAAGTGGGAGCAGGAAGTTGCAGAGTATCGTGGGCATGACATTATCCCACTTTTTTGAAAATGATCACATATGTGCACAGAGAGCTGGAGGAGGATGTGTGCCAGATGTTGCCGCTGGTGGTAGCAGGGTGAGGGGTTTGAGAGAGAGATGGAGCAGGGCCGGTAGACTCTTATCTGCTCTTTTGAATTATTTCATGGGTTTGCTAATTATATGGGTCATATGTAACTTCTGTGATTCAGAAAATAAAGAATTAAAATAAATGAAATGTGTTTGTAAGAAAGATTATAGGGAGAGATGCAAAAAAGCAAGCCGGTTAATTTAGTCATCATTTCCCCTTTGTTAAGGAGAGAAAGGTAATTCAGTGCCAAACAAAGAACAGGAATCAGCCTGCCTGGGTCCCACCCCAATTTACCACCTCAATATAAGAAAGCTTTGGAGAATGATGTGGCACGAGTTTAGGTTCAAGCCTGAACTGTGTCAGTCAGACTTAGGCACACCTGGGAGGTCTGGAGCGCCGAGCAGCAGGCCTGCCAAGGGTGTTCACGGGACGGACCAAATCACCACCTGGAGGAAGGCGCGCCGAGGGCAACGTGCAGGTGGAGGGTAGGGGGCCTGGCGAAGGAGAGCAGTAGCCCCTGGACGTGTGTGGAGCATCTTCTTTCAGGGTGTCTGCCCCGCCCAGCTCTCCTGGAGCAAAGCCTGAATCTCAGGATGAGGGGGTTGATGAAAGGGGTCCTCAGAATGTGAGCCGTGCGTTCCCTGACGGGAGATGGCGACAAGGCCTTACGCAGCAGGAGGACAGAATGCCTTGGTCTCTGGGCATCGGCCTCCTTCCTGCCGGCCCTAAGGATCTTGACCCCAAGGTGGCGTCAGCAATCCCTCCTCAGCAACATCTTGGGTGGGGTGTGGTAACAGGTAACAATTGTGTCCCCGCGTGGAGCAGTCGAGGAGTCAAGCGATGGATTCTTTAGGGTGCCAAAAGGACGAAGGGCTGGGGTGCCGTGGGCCCCAACTCCAGGAGGACATTGGGGCCAGGGTTATCGCCAATGCAGGCTTGGGAACAGAGCGCATTGCCCTGGGGCCAGCCCTGGGGTCTGAGGTTTGTCCTGAGGTCAGTGGGCCTGGAAACACGAAGGGCAGTAATTGAATATCTGTGGACGCCCTAATTCTCCTGGTTGGATATTCTTCTGTAATGCTTGATTCATCTGCTTCAAAATCATCGTCAGTAAAGAAAACACATCAGGCATCAAGAGTAGACAGCTGAGAGTAAGAAGAGGGGGAGACCGTGTGCCCAAGATTGTATGTCTGGCTCACGTCTCTTTGAGCCTCAACCCCTTAAAGGCAGCAGCTGCGTCCTGGGTCCTTTGTTCAGCGTTCAGGGTGCTACAAATCCCTCGTGGACAGCAGTGGGGGCCACATCCCCGCACCCACCTGCGGACAGCGCACTCTTAGCTACTACCTGCTGCCCACGGGTGAAGGTACACGGCACAGAGACTCAGGAGCCGACACAGTGGAAGCCGCCAAACGTGGATTCTCTGTTGGACCTGGAGCTCTTGAGGTCTGAATTGGTGCTATTTTTAACAGAGAGCAGGTCCCCATCCTCTAGTTTGATATTTTAGTCCTCTTAAATTTGGCAATCTCTCTTTGATCAACTCTAGCTCAGATGTAAAATGTGTCAGTGTCCTTGGGCACCGTCCACACTGTGGACAAGCCTGTGCTTTGTGGCTTCTGCAGGAGGCTCTGGCATCACAGATCTTCATCTCTGGTTTTGGCCTGTCAGATGCATTTTATATCTTTTTGTCTCTTGCATAATGCCTGAGTGTTTGGCTTTCCTTGGAGAATGTTGGCTGCTCCAAGATTCCACTACGCTCTCTCCCATTCTCATATGTGGTCCCTTCAGAGACCAGCCCAAGACAAGTACACAGGCCTTTTTTTTTTTTTTTTGAGGAAGATCAGCCCTGAGCTAACATCCATGCCAATCCTCCTCTTTTTGCTGAGGAAGACTGGCTCTGAGCTAACATCTATGCCAATCCTCTTCCTTTTTCTTCCCCCCAAAGCCCCAGTAGATAGTTGTATGTCGTAGTTGCACATCCTTCTAGTTGCTGTATGTGGGACGTGGCCTCAGCATGGCCGGAGAAGCAGTGCGTCAGTGTGTGCCCAGGATCCGAACCCGGGCCGCCAGTAGCGGAGCGTGCGCACTTAACCACTAAGCCATGGGGCCGGCCCTAGTACACACTTCTTATACTCGGAATCTGGATGCCAGGAAGTTCATCACTGGACACTAGTGGCCACATTTCAGTGGAATAAGATTTGGGTACACATGGATATCTTTGTGCAGATGTGACATTGCAGAGAAAAAAGGGTGGCAGGCAGGAGGACTTGCTGAAGTGAGGGGGGCACCCCCATGCTGACCACTTGGCTGGTATAGATTGGGAACTCCCCAATCCAGCCCATGGGGAAGTGAGCAAGGCAGCCAGGCCCTGATGATTTGGCCTAAACAACATATTCATTTGACTGATTTTTTTACAGTGCTGATTAAACTAGAGATTTTTCCTTGAATTGATTGGTGGTTTTGAAATTCTGCAGACCAAACCACAATCAAATCCTGTGGTCGTCCCCATGTTCCTGCTGGCCGCTCGGTAGGTGGACGCTGAGCTCAGCTCACGCCCATGAGGTATGGTGCTTGGAGCCAAGGATGTAACAGAAAACAGAGAGAACAGCAGAGGTGGCAGGTAAAAAAAGGCAAGAATCAAGCACCCAAAGGAAAAAAGAAATAAGGTTTGAGGACTCAGGACAATTGGAGAGGGATCATGGTGAGACGGAGACTGTAGCTGTGGAGTCAAGAGCGAGAATCGGAGGGTGAGCCCAGAAGGAGCAGGAAGTATCTTCTTTGACAATTTGTTCATTCCAAAAGTATTTTTGAGCTCCTATGCTGTGCCAGTTCTATAAGGTAAAATTTGCGTCCTGACTTTCTCAAAGACTAGGGGCTTCATGCTCTGAAATTAAATGGTTTTTGCATAGAGATTATGGCAATGCTTCACAGACATAAAAAATAATGCATAGTTCTTTTGTCCTCACATTTTCCTTTTGAATGAACAGCTTGAAGGTGTAACTCTAGGCTCCTTCAGTCTGAGGCTGCCGTGGGATGGGTCACAATTAGCTTCACTTCAAGTTACGCTGAGTTCAAGTTTGGCATTCGTCCTTCTATCACACTGGTGATAATCCCCATCTGCCCTCAGAGTCAGTCCCTCAGAGCAAAATACAAATCCCTTTGCCACCTCTAACTCGCACTGCCTTGTTCTACGGATAAGAAAACAATGTTTCAGAAAAATTAAGTAACTTTCTCAGTCACACATTTATAATGGGTAGAGCTAAAATTTGCCTCCATTTTCCCTCCAGATTGTGTGTGTGTGTGTGTATGCACATAATATATATGTTGATATGGAAGGAGACATCAGCTAAATATTGCCACCTCTCTAAACACAGCACAAAATATCAAGAAAATCCAAATTTTAAAATGTGTACTTTAAATTCAAATCTGCTTATTAATAATGTAACTAAAAATATATTGAGCTAATACTTGGTTTTTTAAAAAAGAAGATTCAAAAACTTATAATGGAATAAAAAAGTGAGAAATGTATATGGTTTTAAGTAATGAAAATGATGATGATGGTAACGGGGATGGTAAATACTTACATCATGGAGGACATCTCTCCCGTGTCAATCTTTGTGTTTGGAGTTTGGCATAAGTTATTTAAATTATTTGTTAAAATGGTGCCAATATTTTTAGTCTTAAACAATTGTACCCTCCTAGGAACCTCCTAATTTTCATGGTTAGTAAGATGGTATTATTGGCTTGCCTAATTACAATTTGGAAACATTTGTTTGTAGAAACAAGGTTATAAAGGATGGCTAAACAAGCTAAAATAATATTGTTGGTGAGGAACTCTAAGTTTATTATAATTTAATCCTATTTAGTCCTAGAAGCCTAGTATTTTGTCAATGGGAAGAGAAATGTATTTATTCATTAAAGATTTATTGAACGTCCTAAGAGACTGCGGGAATTAGAAAATGAATTTACCAGCCAAACTACAAGTGAAATTTTGCAGCAAATCTACCATCAGTTGGAGACTGCTTATTTGCATTACCCGCATATGAAGGTGCTGAAATATTTGCTGTAATTGAGTGCAGAACTAGAGCGTCTGCATTCAACACCCAGTCTCACCGTTGGCTTTATACTTGACCTTAGGCAAGGTTCTTCAATCCTGTGTGCCTCTTTTCTTCAGCTGTAAAATGAGGGATGTTATGAAGACTAATTGAACTGATGGATGTAAAGGATCAGATGACTGCCTGGCACATAGGATTAAGTGAATTAGTATTGTTATTGTATCAGATGTTTTTCCTGCATCTTTTGAGATGATCATATAGATTGTCTCCTTTGAGACGTTAATGTAGGGAATTAACTGAATAGATTTCCTCACGGTAAAGAATCCAGCATTTGCAGAATAAACTCAATTTGAGAATAATATCCTTTTTTAATGCATGTTGCATTAAGTTTGCTTAAATTTTGCTGAGAATATTTGCAAGTGGAGTGAGATTGGCTTGGCATTTTCCTCTCCTTTTATTGTGCTTATCTAGTTTGATATTTGGGTTATACCACCCACAAATGGGGAATGTTCCCCCTTTGTCTGTTCCCTGGAAGGGCTTGTGTAAGGTCGGTATTTCTCAAACGTTTGATAAAATTGTCAATGCCAGTGTCTTCTTTGTCCATTTTGCCTCCAGAGGGTTTTAAAGTATTGACTTAATTTTTAAAAATATTATAGAAGTAGGGTTTTTTTATTTCTTCTTGAGTTATTTATATTTTTATAGCAAATTGTTCATTTTGTCTAAACTTTCAGACATATTGGCATAAAGTTTTTCATAATGTTCTCCAATATTTTAATATGTGCTATTTTTGTAGTTGCAACCCTCTTTTCGCACCTAATATTGTTTATTAGTGTCTTCTATGTCCTTATGAGTCTTGATAATTTTGTGCATTTTATAATTTTTTAGTGAAATCAGCTTTTGGTTTTGTTGACTCATTCCATTATGTTTATTTTCCTCTTTTATTGATTTCTGCCTTTTATTATTTCATCCTTTTATTTTCATTGGATTTATCCTGTTAGTATTTTAATATCTTTTAAAAATTGAATTGAATAAATATTTGGTTCTTTTGTAACATAAACATTTAACATTATATATTTCTCTAAGTACAGTTTCAATCAAAATCACAAATTTTTTATTTATAAGTATCTTTTGTTTATAAGTATTTTATAATTACCTCTTTGATTATTCTTGACCCTTTAAAAGAATTCTAAATGTAAGTTTTAAAGAAAAATTTTTAGTTACCTTTTTTACTGTTAACTTGTAACTTAATTGCTGATAATTTAAAAACATGGTCTGCATACTACTCATTCTGTGAAATTTGTTAGGACTTGCTTTATGGCATAGTAAAGGTTCAACTTTTGTCAACATCCTATATATAATTGAGAAGACTATATATACTCTAAATGTTGAGAGAAGGAGATTATGTACATTATTTAACTCACATTTGCTAATATCCTTTTCTACTCTCTTTACCAATTTTTGTTTCTTTATCAATAATTGGATAAATTGTAATAAATGTTTCCACTATGATTATGGATTTGTCGATTCTTTCTTTAAAATCTGAAAATTTTTCTTTGTATAATTCAATACTTTTCATTAGATTAATATACATCTATAATTGTTGTGTCTTCTTTCTGAATTTATTTTTCATCATTAAGTGGTAACCTTCATTCTTTTTAATAATGTATTTTACTTCAAGGTGTTATTTTTTCCTACTATAAAGCTACTCCAACATTTTTGTTGTTTAAGATATTTTTCCATCTTTTTACTGTCTACTATTCCATGTCCTTATGCTTTAGCTATGTATTTAGTAAATGCACACACATCTTAATTGATAAGTTTAGACCACTTACATTTATTGTTATTACAAATGTATTTCTGCCGTTTTATTTTGTGGTCTCTGCTTATCTTGCTTTTTTATATGTTTCTTTTCTTCTGTTTTGCAGCCCACACTTGATTGACACATTTGGTTCTATTACTTTTCCCAGTTTTTAGTGAGTCTGTTTCCTGGCTGGACATGTACAATACTCCCTTCTGTTTAAAAATTCCCCCACTGATAGATATTGCATTGATCTAAATGCCTATTCCCATAGAATATCACTATATTAAAGATTATGTCTTTAAAATACCCTTTGTATTCCAATGGAGTGTCTTTGTTGTTTTTTTCCAAAATAATTTTGAATATTCTTGGGTTTACACTCTCCCAGATCAATTTAATAACTAGCTTGTAAAGTTTAATAAAAAATTCTGTTGGAATTTTCATTTGAATTACATTGAACTTACAGAGTAATTATGGGAAAAAATACCAACTATAAAATATTTAAGAATAAATGTGATATAGATATCCATATTTTTCAGGTGTTTTTAAGTGTCTTTTAAGAATGTTTTATAGTATTTCCATAAGCATCTTGTACATACATAATCTGAGATTTATTTTTAGTATTTACTTATTTTGATTGGAATTTCTCTTTACATGTTTTAATTTATTATTATTTATTTATTTAAAAATTTACCAATATAGATATCTGAGTCTGTTTTAAGGGGTAAATATTTAGTCTTTATTTAATTTCTTCAACAGTTTTCTGTTTAAGTTTCCTAGTACATCTTTGCCAAATTTTGTAATTTACCTTTCAAGATCAATTTTTGTAGCTAGATATATTTAAAATTGAGAATTCTCGTGTGTTTTAATCTGCCAGGTACCAATGGTTATGCTTGCCTTTCTTCCTACTATTCTTTACTGATGATATCTATCATTATTTTTTGATAATTTTTGACATTGGTTTGTTTATTTTATTGGGTTTTAAATAAAACTCTTATCTTTTTGAACAATTCTACTTTTTGTATGTCATTAAAACCTCATTAATCTGGTCAAGTTTTCCTTCTATTCCTTTTGAATTTATTTCATTTGTTTCCAAATTTAAAGGCTTGTTAATTTATTTCCTTATTTTTGTGATTTAAGGCTATTTTCCCTCCACATTTGGCTGTTTCTGCTTTTCACAGAACTTGATAGAGAGTAGTCTCTTTATTATTCATTTCCAATTTGTAATTTCTTCTGTAATTTTTGTAACCCAAGAATCATTTCAAAATAGATATTTTAATTTCTAGGCAACTACATTTAGATGGCAAGCCTTTTGCCATAATTTCTAAGTTTTATAGCATTGTAGCTTTGTTTCCTCAACTTCATGTCCTGACATTGTTGAATTTAGTATCTCTTTTCTATGTTGACTTTTTCTCATGTCTGGTGATCTTTTGATTACTCTTCTTTGCATTTGAGGTTGTTAATTTTTAAACGCTCTGTAACTGTTGCAGGGACTGCATTTGGACAGAGGCAGGGCACAAAGTGAGCTTTTATTGCTGCTTGTCTAGTGTAAGGTTGCAAGAAGATTCGGCCACGCGGATGGGCTGTTTCTCACAGATTCTTTATGGTTTCTGGTCCTCTGAGGGCTCCACTTCTCAGTTTCTTAATGCAATTATCGATTTATGTGTATACGTGCATACATAACACACATACATCTTTTGTATTTTCTATAGATGTTCGATCGGGAAAGAAAGGCTATCCTGTATGCTTGGCCAGCCATCTTGAATTAGAGCAATGGACTGTTCAAAACCATACTGGATAGCCTAAATGCATACATTAGAAGTGAGGAAAGATTTCAAATCAAAAGTCTAAATCTCCATCTAAATATACTAGAAAAATAAGAGCAAAATAAACTCAAAGTAAGCAGAAGGAAGGAAGTAATAAAGATCAGAGTAGGAGCCGATGAAAATTAAAATTGAAAAACAATGGAGAACATCAGTGAAACAAAACAAGTTCTTAAAAAAAAAGTATGGGCCAGCCCCCTGGCATAGTGGTTAAGTTCGTGCACTCTGCTTTGGTGGCCTGGGATTCGCAGGTTCGGAACCCGGGCGCGGACCTATGCACCACATATCAAGCCGTGCTGTGGCAGGCGTCCCACATATAAAGTAGAGGCAGATGGGCATGGATGTTAGCCCAGGGCCAATCTTCCTCAGCAAAATAGGAGGATTGGCAACAAATGTTAGCTCAGGGCTAATCTTCCTCATCAAAAAAAAAAAAGTCAATAAAATTGATAAACCTCTAGAAAGACTGACAAAAATAAAAAGGGAAAAGACACAGATTACCAATACCAAGAATCAATTTGGTGGGGCCGGCCCCGTGGCTTTGCAGTTAAGTGCGCGCACTCCGCTACTGGCAGCCCGGGTTTGGATCCTGGGTGCGCACCGACCCACCACTTGTCAGGCCATGCTGAGGCGGCGTCCCACATACAGCAACTATGACATAGAACTATCTACTGGGGCTTTGGGGAGAAAAAGGGGAAAAAAAGGAGGAGGATTGGCAACAGATGTTAGCTCACGGCCGGTCTTCCTCAGCAAAAAGAGGAGGATTAGCATAGATGTTAGCTCAGGGCTGATCTTCCTCAAAAAAAAAAAGAATGAATTTGGGGATTTTCACTACAGATATTGCAAGCATTGAAAATATAACACGGTACTATTCTAAGAATGTTTGCTTATAATTCAAAATTTAGAAGTAATTGAAAAATTTCATGAAAATCAAAAACTGCCAAAACTCCACCAATATGAGATAAATAAACTGCCCTATAACCTCAGTCAGGTCATTAAAGTCAACATCAACAGTGATAAATAAATCTTGTTGACGGTATGTACCCTTGATGTAATGTGAAGAGAACAGTACTTCTGTGGTCTTCCTCCCAAAAATGCAGACATACAGTCTCACTAGGATAAAAACATTAGAGAAGCCCAAGTTGAGGTGTTGGAAGGTAGGATCCTGAAAGCTGGTTAGAGAAGATCTAGATCTTTTTTTTGCTGGAGGTTTCTTTTCGTTTTAAATCAATTTATATAAGAATATTAATATTTTCCCACATTTGCTTTCCTCTACCTTTATTTATATTCTAGTTATTGATTTGGAGTCTGCAAAGAAATTTCTATATCAAATTAGCTATCCCATGTGGGAGACTTAACCTGTACCTTTTTCCCCATTAACGGCTTACTCTAGGTAAACCAGTTCATAACGCAAAAGCCGTAACATAAAATAAACACACCTCCTAGTACAGTATCCCATTTCTCTTTTCAGAGCTCTCCAAATCTTTGCAGCTTCTTAGAGTGCATCATTAACCACTAAGTCGTCCCATCAGAAACCTTCTGCTCTTCTGTACATATTTAGCTGACTATAGATTTTCTACTTTATGCAAAGATACAACACAAATCCAAAAGTCCCTAATATAACGTATAATACAATAAATTATAGTTTGGAATCAAATATCAACTTTTAAATTTTATATTTATTTCATAAAATGAAATTCTCAGCATTAGCATAGTATGAATATTTCCTAGGTAACATGTAAGCCATTGTAGGCCATTCATTTACTGCATTTCAACTTTCTTCCTGCGCCCAGAAACATAAAATAAACTGCTGGGTAATTAGTTTATGTGGGAAACGTGAGTGATTGGAAGGTATTAAGAAAGCAAACAACTCACTTTCAGTAGAGAGACTATACACATTAGTTGAGGCTTGATAAGTGAGCTCCCTGTGCTCTGTCTGTAAGAGCGTATGTGCCTTCTCACCTGCCCAGCACCCACCGGCAGGGCGTGTAAGGATATTGTCTGTGATCTCCAGGTGGTAAGTCCACATCACTCTTCCTGGGTATCCCACAACTTAACCCCCGTGCACACAGGTTTACTTGTCTTTCTTCCCTTTCACCACACACCCAAGTCCTTCACCATTTAGATTCTTCATAATATTTTTCTCTAATCTCCATGTCTTATGATCAAAAGAAAAAGTTATTTTGTGATATCCTTCATAGTTTTTATCATATTATGACAAACTTCGTGGTGCTACATATTGAATTAAGAGTGAAAACAATAAATCTTTTACATGCTGCAGATTAAAATATCTAAGCGGCTGAATCAATTGGTCTCTTTTCACACGCATGTTTTGGTCACATACAGTCATAGACTAAGTTGTAATCTGTCTGCATTGATAAGCATCTGATTTGGTTATTAGTTAGCCAGGCAATAAATACTCCACAGAGAAATCTCCACAAACTCCTGCATCTAATGACTACTCAACAGTTATTTATACTCCAGTATTTTACCCCACTCCGAATATCTACATGGTGGTCTAACAGGCATCTAAACCAAGTCCAAACTCCTGTTTTGTCTCCAAAATTGCTTCTTCCTCTTTGGTCGTCTTCTAAATAAATTGAAAGACATTCACTCAGTTGCTTAAGCCAAAATCCTGGGAAGCAGACCTGACTCTTCTCTCTGATACCTACAATCGATCTGTCAGCAAGTCCCATTGACGCTGCTTTCTATCCCAAACACATCATCACTCATTCCGTAGTGCAAGACGCCATCATCTCCGGGCGAGGATTGGAGAAGCATCCGTGCCTCCTGCTCTTGTCCATGCTCTGGGCTATTGTATGTACAGCAGCCACAGCGGCCCTTGCAAAGCTGAAACCACACCTTGCCACGTTCCTGCATATGCACCGTGAAGGCTCTACAATATTTTATAGTTAGGTTAGATGCCCAGAATCTCGTCTGCATCACTAACCTCATTCTTACAGGTGTCCCTCTGGCTCACGTTGTTCCTGCCACATAAGCTGTCTGGCGATTCCTTGGACACAGCAAGCTTGTTCCCATCTCGGGATAGAGAAATGTGCCAACAGACATAGTCTCTACCTTCACGAGAACTTGCGCAAATTATCTGGCCATCTGGAGATAACAGTTCCCTAGACTTTTTGTAAATGTTCCTTTACTCGATGTTGTTAAAGCACCTACCATAGTAACTAACACAGTATAGGAAATAAAAATATATTAGTTCTTCAATGCTCAAAAAATTAATTTATTTTTTCTTTTTATAAAAAGTAATGTCATGATATAAAATTATTGCTGTGTACAATTTTAGCAACACCCCATACTTCCTTATAAGTGCTAAATTGCTCTCTCTTGTTTACTAGATTTTGCCTTCAATTTTGATGCCAATAATTCTAACTTTATTGTTCCTATCCTTATCATATTCCCACCAATTGTAAAATTTTAGCTTTTAGACGCACTTTAAATTATACATATTTTTTCACTATATGAACATACTTTTTTTCAATAATTTTTTGCAATTATTTTGATAGCCATAGTTTATAACAGGTATTCCTAATTCATTTTATGCATTGTACTTGTTCTTACAAATAATGTAAAATTAAATGTATCGTCTTTCATCTGTAATTACGAGATTGAATAATTCTTTTTTCTCTACATTGTCATTCTTTTTATCTTATTGTCCTAATTTTCCATATTCTTAAGTTCACAGGCCTCATCACTGATTTGAGTTTCGGCAATGTAAAGTTGGTTTCTATTTTATCAAGTTTCTGGTTCCTTGATTTTTTTTTTCTATTTTCTATTTATATCCTATTGCATCTCTGCCTTCCCATTTTTCTTTTTTTCTGTTAAGTTCCATTCTTCTTTAACATTGCCATATGTTCATATCTCCTTTTGAGGATACCAATCATATGTCTTCTAATTTTTCACCTTTTTTATAGAACACCATTTTCAGTAATATATGTTCTTCCTCTTCTTCCTCTGTTACTTCTGGGAAAATTTCCATTACATAGGTCCACACATTTGTTTTTCTGGTTAAATCTCCTTGATCTTGAAAGACACACTTAGGCATTTCCCAGCAGACAATTTAGGCCGAATGTACATGTCTCCAAGCTTTCCACATCACGGGTATTGGCAACTTCTCTCTCTCGGGGTTAATACACATAGTCCCTTCCTTAATTCACAATGTCTGGTAGGTATGGGATTGCGAGAGGCTGTTCTCTTGCCACGGTAGGAGATCCTATGTGGTTCTGTTCTGACAAAGCAGAAGAAGGTCCTGATCACAGAGTCACAGAGCAGCAGAGAGTACTCCGGATAGGATTTCTGATCTACACTTCTGTTATGATTCCTCTCCTGAGACGAAGAGGGAAATCTAGGGAATGGCCCTCCACCCACCTTTCCTACTGACGTTTCATACACTGGAGGTGATGGTGTCTAAAAGGATGCCAGAGGGGAGCACTTTGGGGAGTTCAGATCACCTCAGTGTGGGGGGAGTTTTCTTATCTGAATTCTCCATGGTGACCTTTAATTATTTAGATAATTAGTCCTATACCAAGTTCCATTTTCTACATTTTCTATAAATTCCTCCTAGCTTCAGATTCTATCCTTTAATTCTTTGATATTCATTGAGTATGAGTATTGTGATGTATATTACTCTACATCAAAACCCCAAATCATAATTAAATAGTCATGTAAGGCATGGTATATGAAGTAAAATGCAGATGCCTATCTTAGGTATCTAAAACTCTAGGATGAATGGCAAACAGCTTTTACCCTGACTCAGGCAGCTGTAGTTACAGTTAACTAAACTGTCCACCGAGAAAATACAGTTGAGTGGGACCAGTCACATGCTCTGCCATCACACCAGAATCATCTGGAATTCTTGAGCAATAATGTGGATGATGAAATCTATGGGAGGCACCCATCTTTCACTTTAGTCATTATGTGTCCTTTCCTAGCTTGCTAAAGAAACAAATACAGAGAAAATTTGACTGATACAATCAATTTATAAATTGATTTGGTCAATGTATTTTATGGACTTGCTATTTGGAGGAGTCCAATAAGCCCTGAAATGACCAAAAGTCAGGTTTTACAACTGACAATGGAGAGTGGAAGAGGGAAGAGAAGGGACCAGCATTTACACAGAGAGAGCCACTTTCTCGGTACCTACATGACGCTGCAGCCCGTCCCTGTGTGGTCAGTCCAATGAGAGCAGGCTGGTGAAAGCTGGTGGTCCTCCAGTGAAGGTATTGTAAAGGCTGGTCAAAAATGGTATAAAGTACTAACGATGCAGCGTTTTTCTTTGAGATGGATGTCCCAGTGGCTATGAGTAAGCGGTGACTGATTTAGGGCAAAGGTGGGTGGGTAGTTTGTAGTTAGCTTGGGTAAATTATACTGGAAAACTCTAGGAACTACTTGAAGCACCTCCAGATACCTTCAGTCATCCCCCCACGTGACCTGTGTCTGTCTGAGGAATGCTGCGTTGTTAGAATTCTAGGTAGAATCCTGCCATGAGCAGTATTTCTTAACAGATATTAATGTTGGATTTTTCTCTCCCTCCCATGTCATCTCAACCCCCATCACCCCAGCACTGGCTACAGTTTGTGGAGATTTAGATCAGTGTTGGCCAAGCTGCTCTTCTGTGAAACAAGATGGCAGAGGATGCAGGGGAGCTGTGAAAGAAAGACTACATTGTACATCTTCTTAGAGACTCACCATGCAGGTGAAACTAGGAGGGCTTGAGGTGTCCAAGAGCCAAGATATCCATTTAACTTAACTGAGTATTTCCTGTCACCTTCAAGCTCAGCCCCAACCACCCCTGTAGCAAAATTTCAGCATCTTAAGACTGGGCCTTGCAACAACTCTTTGCAAACACCGCTGGAGATTGTTTCAACCTCTTCTCTGATTGGCTGACAATATGGAAGTAACATCAGTAGCAAACAGACTTCTCATTGTGACAGATGGGCTAGGGGTATTTCGTTTTTAGTCTGTTTTGTTTAGACTTTATGTTGACAAAAAGAAAAAAAATAGGAAAAAAAAGATTTCCTGGAAACAGGGAGGTGTTTGTTGTGTTTCACAAGATGCCTGAAAGGCACAGGATTCCCTTCAACTTCAATCGTGAAATGATCACACTGCCTGAGGGGTATCAACAGTAGCAGTCTGGCATCTCACAATGCAAATCAAACCCTGAGACTGACAAACAGAAGACGGAAAATTGATATTCTACTAGTTTCAAGAAAGCCCAAAGTAATATTTACAAATAATATTTTTGATGATGCCAGGAGAAACAATTTAAAAAAAAAATAAAACAGAAAACCATAAATTCTTCTACAAGCAAATAGAAATGCAATCCTCACAATATGACTGAGCAGTAGTCTTTCTGGTGAATGTGCCCACTGCTCATTTGTGAGGGAAACACATATGGACCCATTAAATCATGATATGGGGTTTCTAGGTTAAATTGGGATTGCCAATGGGAAAATCATTTCCAGGTTCAGTGGTTTAATTTTGGGTTGACAAGATTAAGTTTTATGAATGCATAAAAGAAAAGGAGGAAGAATGACAGAAGAGCAAGGCATAGAAGTTAGCAAAATGCTTTATGCCATGCTCAATAATTTTTAGTTATCATTTGCAATTCTTTTTGTTGTAAATATAAATTGCTATCCATTGTTTATTCTATTTTTTTCATTATCTGCGTAATTCGTCATTGTTTTATCTGAATGTTTTTTAGAACTCTATGTGTTTCTTTTTTTCAGCTCAGGAAATGTTTCATTGGAAATTTTTGATATAGACTTTTCTGAGGTTTAGGATATAAATATGAAAGTGCTTATCCCTCACTTTCTTTGCTATTTTTAATTTACAGATTGCACAATCTCTTCCTCTTGAGGTTCCAGTCACTTCTGTATTGCAACAATTATTTATTACTTGCAGAATTAAATCCTCGGAAAAAGCTTCCCTCATTCTTATAGGCTTTTTCTTCCAGAGCAATAAAAAGTTAGCATAGTAAGTAAAATATGTGTTTTTTTTAGTAGAGTGAGATTTTTCATCAGATGTCTGGACAGTTGGAATCCCCTTTCATGCCCACAGCATTCCTTCTGCCAAATTTCTACTCTGTGTTTCTTTTCAGCTATTGCCCATATTCTCCTTCTGGGGGAGGGGCGACACTTTCCTTGTACCCTCTGTGTTACAGAGTCCCATCCCATCCTCTGTACCTGCCTCTCCACTGCCAATCCATTTTTAATTTGTGCATTCAATAATGTTTTCTTTAAAACTTTTTATTTTGAATTAATTATATAATGACATGCAATTTTTTTTTTTTTAAAGATTTTACTTATTTATTTTTCCCCCAAAGCCCCAGTACATAGTTGTCTGTCATAGCTGCACATCCTTCTAGTTGCTGCATGTGGGACGCGGCCTCAGCATGGCTGGAGGAGTGGTGCCTCTGTGCGCACCCGGGATCCGAACCCGGGCCGCTGGCAGCGGAGCGCACGCACCTAACCACTAAGCCACGGGGCCGGCCCAATGACATGCAATTTTAAGGACTACTACCATGAGATCCTGTATACCCTTCACCTAGATTCCCCCAGTAGTAACATTTTGCAAAACTATAGCACAATATCACAACCAGGAAATGGATATTTATACAATCTGCCGGCCTAATTCAGAGGTCACCAGTTTTACATGCACACATTTGAGCGTGCGCGCGCGCGTGTGTGTGTGCATTTGGTTCCATGCAATTGTGTTCCATGTGTAGGTTTGTGTGGCCAACACCACAGCAAACACACAACAGTGTCGTGACAAGGCCCCCTACGCTGTGCTTTCCTAACCCCAGGCACCTCCCTCCCACCCCATCTCTAAGCCCTGCCAACCACTGTTCTCTCCTGTCTCTATAATGTTGTCATTTCAAACGTTATGTAAGGGGAACCACAAGGTATGTAACCTTTTGATATCTCTGACAGCCCTTTTAACCAGGCCACACGGCCCTCATGTTCTTGGGAACAACACCGTTTTTCCTTGAACTGACCTTTACAATAATTCTGCTTCTTAGTGTCTTGAAATCTTCAACTCTGACAACATCAGCTCCTACTCAGTTATAGCTACCTGTAGTGAGGGTTGCATTTTGCACCTGGAACCCAAAGGTCGTCTTGTCAGCAATTTTGCTCTCTGGCCACAGCTGTTTGGTTTTATCCCTCAGCTTGCTGGGGACAAAACTCTTGCTCCCTTAAAATTCCCTTTGAATAGTTTTTTTTTTTTTTTTTTTTTTTTTTTTTGTGAGGAGATCAGCCCTGTGCTAACATCTGCCAATCCTCCTCTTTTTTTGCTGAGGAAGACTGGTCTTGGGTTAACATCCGCGCCCATCATCCTCCACTTTATGTGGGACGCCGCCACAGCATGGCTTGCCAAGCAGTGTTTCGGTGTGCGCCCAGGATCCAAACCGGCGAACCCCGGGCCGCTGCAGCGGAGCGTGCGCACTTAACCGCTTACGCCACCAGGCCGGCCCCCCCTTTGAATACTTTTGACCTCTTTGCTATGACAGAAAACAGACTACTTTGCCGTTTAGAGTGAGAAAGAGTCATAGGATGAGGCCAGAGAAGCAGGCAGGACCAAACCATGAGCTGAGAAGCTTAGATTACCTTGGGTCTGAAAGATCTCCAGAAATAATGCTGGGCCCAGTTGGCGTTTTGAGTTCTCTCAGAAGGGGGCGCCATCATCTTTCCTGGCCTAATTCTTACAGATACCATCTTGGGTACCTACTATGTACCAGGTACCATGCTAGATAGGTTTATACAATTCACTCATTTCATGCTCACAACATCTTTACCATCAAGAACATCAGGTATGTTCAGCTATGAACCCCTCACAGCGATGAAGTAAATTTCCTCTGGTCATGAAGTGGGTGGAGAAGGACTAGAATTTACCATTAAGATGAAAAATCCCTCTCGGAATAGCCTTGCTTAGGAATGCAATCAATCCCCCTGAATCTAAATTTCATGAGTCCCTACAATGACGTAATACACAATACTCTTCCCCTTCTCCTGGGACCATTTCTTTTTAGTAGTCTTCCTCTAGTTATGATCCTTTTGCATAAATTTATGTGATATCTATAAGATAATACACACTACTTTCTGCTATAATTTGTTTAATACTTTATATTTACACTTTTTCAAATTCTTCTATGTCTTCATTGTTGCCTTTTCCTTAGAATCTCTTCCATTATTTTTCTTCGTTCTATGTCATACCAATATATCATTGCCCACACAATATCCATTTCCTACCCTACACTTCACATTCAGGTTAGAGTCCTTCTGATCAAATTCTTGTTCTTTCCTTTAAGCCTTTGTAAGACGGTTGTTGCCCACTGTCTATAAGCCCATCATTCAGATGTCACAAGCAGTGATCCAGAAAACTACATGCTCATGCTTTTATCTTTAATCTAGCTACACATATTCTACATCCTTTTTACTCTTTCAAAGTTAATAAAAATAAGTTCCAGGATTTTTTAAGGTCTCTCATTTATTCTCACATGAATCAGCAGAAACAAGTAATAGTCATACGTTTGATGAATCTTGGCAGTCCCTCCCTCATCCCTGGGAAGAGAGAAATTTTCATTACCCATATCAAGGCGATGTATGATTGCTTTCAGACTTCTCCTAGAAATTCACAAGGTCTCCTGTTCCTGGGGTAAACAATAGGATCCACTGAACTCATGGATACCTGTGGCTTTTTGTTCCCTGAAGATGTGTGAGATGTAGGTCTTCGTATGAAACAGCTCCATTCTGTGTCGACAAAAACTTGGTAGACTATTTTTGTTGAATCCTGAACTTCCGTTTACTAACCACTTGGTAGGACTTTTGCATCCTCACTGTATTTTTAAAATTTTCAACAGTTTTTCCTGGGCAATTTTTTCTATCCTAATTAGGAACTCTTCACCAACTCTAATATAAAGAGAGAGGGAGAAAGAGTGTCTCAAGTCTTCTCATCCTCTAACAGGGGCTCCAGCTTGACAGGACATCCAATTGGTGTGATGACTTCAAGTAGGAGGCATGCCTGACCTTCTGGTCAATGGAAACAGGTTTTCAATAGCCGTATGTGAGATCTGAAGCTGAATGGGAGTCTTTTCTCTCTTTACAAGAACTTTGCCTCTGATCTGTTTACTTTTGAGCTGCCAGTGACACTAGAGCTTCTGGGAAATCTGTAATTGAGTTGGCCTGATTGCTTAACTTCCTTTCAAGATACAGTTTTGTTGCATTTGCTAGATATGAAACATCAGCAAAAAATATATATATCACATTGGCTATGTGTGCAATCCAGCTTTCCACTTCAACCCAGCATATGCAGCAGCAGAAACAAGCACCTTCTTTTCCAGATTATTTCCTGCCCTTTGTCTACTGTGCTCCCAGCTAGCTATCCCCAGTCCCTCTGAGAGTCCTACTAAGTCTGGGATTTAGTTCCTTAATTAGTAACATTGTATGATTACTGTGAACAAGTAGTTCAACATCTAATTTCCTAATCACTACAATGTCAACGTTTGCAATTTCAGGTGGAAAAAGGAAAAAGAAAATATGTGGAAGCTTTGGGAAAATATCTACTCTAACAACCACCTACCAGAAATATGAATGTCACTTTTTGAGAATAATAAAAAGAGCAAGAAAAAAACCTCACCTCCAACAAGCCCTTGAGGGGTACAAAACAGAATATCTAATATTATAAACCATATCCTAACTTTTAAAAGTTATACTTCTAGTTGATCTGAATTTTATTTCATTCTCTGGATAATACCAAGTCAGAAATTCCCTGGAAGTCTAACATAAAATAATTAGATGGGCAGCATATCGTGTATCTAGTCTTGTAAGAAGAAAATCGAAAGATTTTTTTAGCTTCCTTTTTATTGGTCTGATTTTTAAACCCTTGGGTGTGTCAAGAAGTAGAATTTAAGTAAGTACTAGAAAACTTCTGAACACAGTTGTCCTTCAACTTGTCAATTACTTTGGGGTAGTGTGGGCTAGATAGAAATGTATCTGATTTTGTTCTTTCTTTTTCTCCAGGATTTTCTGAGTTTCCAGGTTATTCAACTAAGCACAAATTGCTGTTCATACAGATGCTCTGCCATGATTTCTGATTTGCTGGCTGTCATTCCCATTAATACCCAACTCGGCTGTCAGAACTGTCACTCCTTGTGGTTGCAACGATTTGTTTCATGCAAGGGACTTGATTCACGAGGAAGAGGGGGGAGAAATAAAAACCCCGCAATTGTGCTGTTTTTGACTTGCAAGTACACATGGGTTACACAAAAGCATTAGGAAAAAATATATACACCACTTTCATCTTCAAAAACTAATTGCCAAGCACAGAACTTGGATATATTTTTTAAACTGAACAAATACTCCTCGTGGAGCTTGAAATTTGGTGGAATTCAGATCAGCTCTCAGGAATATTTCCATCCACAATTCTCAAGTTGCTTCATCTGACATAGCCCAAAGCACAATTCTCCAAATGAAGAAAAAGGCTCTGTTTCTCAGAGCACACTGCCTCGCAGTGCCATCGTAAAGCACCTGGGGGTGGTATGTTGGCAAGCAACTCCGAGTCCCACACGCTGCTTGCCTCTTGGAAGGCCTAGTTCTCCGAGACCCCAGATAGCAGAGTGTCTGGTAAAGTTTAATTGCGGTGCCATGTTCATTCCAGTTTTCAGCAGAATTTCAGTCTGTGCCTTGAAAGAACTGGATACTGTGTTGAGTGACTGGGACAATAACCATCATCTTGCGCCCCTCGCATCTGATGCTGGTGTTTCTCCAGTTCTGGTCTCATTTCCCTGCTCAGCTGGGAATCCTCCTATTTGGGTTGGAAGGGGAGGAGGCAAGGCTTCACCTTCATACCCATTTCTCACACACAGGGTGAGAGGCCCTGCTCATGTTACAGATGGGTTTGTGAATGCCACAGACTCCTTGGTGTCAGGTTGACCAGCAAGCCCCTGCCCTTCACTCCATGGTCCTCCGTCTCAGAGCTTCCTCCTCTCCCTGCTCCAGCACGCCTTCCTCCAGACAGTCCCACCTCTCCTGTTTGAATGGATAGCTACTCTCTTTCTCTTTTCCTCCTCATCTGCAGTTGTCTTACATTCTTTCTGGCACTCCTTTGAGAAAAGAATCTTAGGTATTTTCTCTGAGTCTTTGTTTCTGCTCTGGGGGAAGAAAAGAAGAACCTTACCACACACGAATCCTTTCAGTGATATCCTTTAAAGATCCATCCTGTGCTTGAAAATCCTCAGTGAGAGCACCCTACACTCAAGGGGACAGTCCCAAGGATGAGAGACATAGAGGTTCTTCCTCATGTGAACATGAAATCTGCTGATAGTGACCATATGGAGACTTCTACTATGTCTCCTTCTAAGCCTCTCCACTCCAAGCTAAACATCTTCACTTCTAAATCTCTCCATTCATCTCACCATCTCAAGAATGACTCATTTCTGTCTGATAAGATCCTTTGTAAAATGAGATTTCTAGACTGAACACAACGTTCTAGATGTGATCAGCTCATCATAAGGATGCATGAATTTCCTTCTTATGGTCTTTATACTCATCTCATTTATGCAATATAAACCACAGTTTGGTTTTTCTTTTTTTTTACCAGCTAGAGTGTACCATTGGATTACATATAATTTATAGTCAACTAAGATACACTAAATATCTACTAGGAAAGGAAACAATTTAGTCATTCAAATGTTTGGCATCAAATAGCATATATTCAAATGCTTGAATTTTCAAGTAAATTCAGTTGAAATTGGTGTTTCTCCAGTTCTGGTCTCATTTCCCTGCTCAGCTGGGAATCCTCCTCTTCTGGTTGGAATGGGAGGAGGCAAGATTGCGCCTTCATACCCATTTCCCACACAGAGGGTAAGAGGCCCTGCTCATGTTACAGATGAGCCCAAATAAATTCAAAAATTAGTTCCAAAGAACTTGGGAACTAATTTTCCATTTGATTCAAAAATTTAGTCATGTTAGTTTCTTCAATAGTTTGCAATAATTTCAAAGAGTGAAAATCCAAAAATTGTTTTCTGGAAGTAATTGAATATATAGTGAATTAGAAATTAAGCTCATACTCTAAAAAAAAATATTAGTAATTGAGTGAAACAGTACTATTTCCATACTGTCTAGAACAGTAGCCTTAACTTTTCTTTCATAACATACATGACTAATCATGTGGTGAATGCCTTTGCATGAAAACAATGTTTTATGCCAGTCAGGGGACATTTTCAGTAAACGCCACCCTTCCGCCTGCCCCACAAGTAAATTAGAATAAAGGTGAGTGAGCCCCAAAAAATGTCATTCAAGATAGTCTACAGAACTGAATGTTTTGGGCATAAAAATATGCCTTCTAGAAGAAAACATAGAAGAATATTTTCACTACTTTGAGGTAGGAAAAAAATCTCTTAAACAGGACACAAAAAGCATTAACTATCAGAAGGTTCATAAATTGCACTTCATTGACATTAATAATTCCTATTTAATAAAAGACACCATTAATAATGTTAAAAGTCAAGCCACAGACTGGGGGAATATACTTGTAATACATCTATCCAACAAAGGCACTTCACAATAAAAATATCCCAATGAGCCTACAGTAAGATGTTCACCATCATTAGTCATCTTGAAAATGCAAATTAAAACCACAGTGAGATGCTACTATGGTACCAAGTATTCATGAGGAGGTGTAGCAAGTGGATTTCTCATATATTTCCCACAGGAGTACATATTGTTACAAAAACTTTGAAAAACCGTCAGGTAGGAGAAACTAAAACTAAACATGCATCTGTACTCTGACCCAAGAAATCCACTCCTGGGTACATGTGCAAGAGAAACATGCACCTATGTTTACTAAAATACATGCATAAGAGGGGCTGGCCTGGTGGCATAGCGGTTAGGTTCGTGCGCTCCTCTTCAGCAGCCCAGGGTTTGCAGGGTCAGATCCCGGGTGCGGACTGACACACCACTTGTCAAGCCATGCTGTGGCGGCATCCCATATAAAGTGGAGGAAGATGGGAATGGATGTTAGCCCAGGGCCAATCTTCCTCAGCAAAAAGAGGAGGATTGGCAACAGATGTTAGCTCAGGGCTAATCTTCCTTACAAAAAAAAAAAAAAACACATGCATAAGAGCATTCCCAGCAGCTCTATTCATGGTGACCAGAAAATGAAAACAACCCAGATGGCTAACAACAGAAGAATAGATAAATAAATCACAATATATTTATACAAGGAAGCACTGCACAATATAAAAAAGGACAAAACTCCTGCTATTTGCAACAACATGGATAAGTCTCACAGACATGACGCTGAGTGAAAGAAGCTAGACACAAAGAGTGTAAAGGGTGTGATATTGTTTCTACGGAGTTCAGAAACAGACAAAACTGCTCTACGATATTAGAAATATGAAGAGTGGTTATCCCTGGGGGTGACTGACTGAGAAAGGGCAGAAGGGAGCCTTCTAGGGTGCTGGAATGTTCTATACATTAATACCAATGGGGCTATATAGATGTATGTATATATGTATAAAATTCATCAAGCTATACTTTTAAATTAGTGCACTTTACTGTATTATGTCATATTCTAATAAAAAATTAAAAAGAATGGATTATGGAGGAAAAAAGAAGCAGGAGGTGAGACTTACCCAGCTCTGCCTTCACTTTAGGATATAGCAAGCTGGAAACTTAACAACAGAGAAATATGGATAAATTACAAAATCATAACTTTTATTGAACCATCAGAGAGGTGAGGTCACAAGAACACCAAATAGCCTTAAATCCAAGGAAAGCCAGGTCCCCCAAGGAGAGCTGAGGTGTGTGAGCTTCCTCACCACCTGAGACAGAGCCAGGGAACAGGAAATTCCAGGCACCACACAAGTGGGTAAGAAAAACTTGGTTAAGAATTGAAAGCATTTCTAAAGGCCACATATGGACTAGCGTGAGAATTAGACTCCTTGGAAGTCTCAGATGCAGCGGAGGTTTGTGCCCACTTACAGGATTCTTTTCTCAGATGCTCATGAGAGGTACTGGGTAGAGTGGGAGGCCAGAGAGCAATTCCATGATGATGCAGGCCTGGAGAAGAGGACTGGCCACTGCCAGGATAGGCATGAAGCCTGCCTGAACCTTCCTCCTTATGAAATGAAAGCCTCCTCCTGGGGGAGAAGCAGAGAGCATGCTGTCCACAGGCACAGGTGAAGACTCACTGTGGACAGTGGGTAAACAAAAGGAAAAAACCTTCTACCCTGGGGAAGAGGCTGGAAACTGTTAGGCCCATAATCCTTTATCCTATGCCAGGAGAAAGGCAGGAAACTCTTCCTTAAACAAGACCCACCAATGGCACAAGGCAGCGATTGGTTGCAACAGGAGGAAAGTCAGAATCGACGGGAAGCCCCACCTCTTAAACTCAGGCACACAGAGCCTCCTGAAGATCAAGGCTGGATAAGAACTATACCAGCCAGAACTCTTGAAGGCATTGGGGGAAAAATAGAAACTGTCAATCTAGAATTCCATACCCAGCCAAAATATCTATCAAAAAAATGAAGTTGGAATAAAGACTCTTAAAGGGAAACAAAAGCTGGGAGAATTCAATAGCAGCAGCTCATCAGGGAGAAGAAATAAGACACCAGTCAGAGACTTAGACAAATACTCTGAACATGATGAAAAAAAGTTAATTTTTCTAGTTTTTAATCTCTCTAAATGATCATGTCCAAGGTAAAAATATAAGCAATGTATTCTGGATTTATAGCAGATGTAAAAGCAAAATGCCTGACAATAGCACAAAAGACAGTAGGGAGAAATTAGAAATATACTGTTATGTTTTTTATAGTGCGTGTGAAGCAGTATACTCTTATTTGAAGATACACTGTAGTAAATTGAAGGTGTGCATTGTAAACTCTAGGACAGCCACAAACCATTTTTTTAATGCTTTGTTTTGTTTAGAACAGTTTTAGGTTCACAGCAAAATTAGAGGAAGGTACAGAGATATCCCATATGCTCCCTGCCCCCACATTGCACATCCTCCCTCATTATCAATGTGCCCCATCAGAGTGGTACATTTGTTACAATTGATGAACCAGCACTGACACGTCCTTGTTACCCAAAGTCCCTAGTTTATATTAGGATTCATTCTCAGTGTTTTACATCCTATAGTTTTTGACTAATGTATAATGATGTGTATCCACTATTATAGTATTTTTCCTATTTATCCCTCCTTCCCCCAATCCCTGGAAACCACTGATCATTTTACTGTCTCCATCATTTTGCATTTTCCAGAATGTCATATGGTTGGAATCATAAAGTATATAGCCTTTTCTGATTGGCTTCTTTCACTTAGTAGTGTGGCTTGATAGCTCATTTCTTTTTAACATTGAATAATATTCTGTTGTCCGGAGGTACCACAGTTTATCCATTCACCTGCTGAAGGACATCTTGGCTACTTCCAAGTTTTGGCAATTATGAATAAAACTGTTAAAATCATCCATGTGCAGGTTTTCGTGTAGACATAAATATTCAACTCCTTTGGGTAAATACAAAGGAGTGTGATTGCTGGATCTCATTGTAAGAGGATATTTAGTTTTATAAGAAACCGCCAAACTGCCTTCCAAAGTGTCTGTACCATGTTGCATTCCCACTGGCAATGAATGAGAGTTCCTGTTGCTCCATATCCTTGCCAGCATCTGGTTTCCTCAGTGTTCTGGATTTTGGCCATTCTAACAGGTGTGTAGTGGTATCTCGTTGTTGTTTTGATTTGTATTTCCCTGATGACATATGATGTGGAGCATCCTTTCACTTGCTTATTTGCCATCTGTATATTTTCTTTGATGAGGTGTCTGTTAAGGTTTTCAACCCATTTTTAAAACCAGTCTTTTCTTTTCTGATTATTGAGCTTTAAAAGTTCTTTGTATATTTTAGATAACCATCCTTTATCAGATGTGTCTTTTCTCCAGTCTGTGGCTTTTCTTCTCATTCTCTTGATGTTGCCTTTCTTAGAGCAGAAGTTTTTAATTTTAATGAAGTCCAGTTTATCAATTATTTCTTTCATGGATCATGCCTTTGGTGTTGTATCTGAAAAGTCATCACCATACTCAAGGTCATCTAGGTTTTCTCCTAGGTTATCTTCTAGGAGTTTATAGTTGAGCATTTTAGATTTAGGTATATGATTCATTTTGAGTTAATTTTTGTGAAGGGTATAAGGCCTGTGTTTAAATTCATTCTTTTTTCATATGATGTCCAGTTGTTCCAGCACCATTTGTTGAAAGGAGTGTCTTTGCTCCATTGTATTGCCTTTGCTCCCTTGGCAAAGACGATTGGCTGTATTTATGTGGATCTCTTTATGAGCTCTCTATTCTGTTCCAGTTATCTATTTGTCTATTCTTTCACCAATATCACACTGTCTTTGCTTTTCTCCTTCAAAATTATGTTGGCTATTCTGGGTCTTTTGCCTCTCTATGTAAACTTTAGAATCATTTTGTAAATATCCACAAAACAAATTGCCAAGATTTTGATAAGCATTTCATTGAATCTATAGATGAAGCTGGAAGAATGGACATCCTGACAATATTGTGTCTTGCCACTCAAAAACTTGGAATATCTCTCCATTTATTTAGTTCATTGATTTCATTAATCAGAGTTTTGTAGTTTTCCTCTTAAAGATCTTGCATATATTTTGTTAGCTTTATGCCTAAGTATTTAATTTTTTTGAGTTGCTAATGTAAATGGCATTGTGTTTTTAATTTCAAATTCCACTTGTTCATTGTTGGTATATGGGAAATGGATTGACTTTTGCATATTAACCTTGTATCCTATAACCTTGCTATAATCACTTGTTAGCTATAGGAGTATTTTGTTGATTTTTTCTGATTTTCTACATAGACCATCATGTCATCTGTGAACAAAGACAGTTTTATTTCTTCCTTCCAAAGCAGCATATCTTTTATTTTCTTGTCTTATTGCATTAATTAGGATGTCCATTGCAATATTCAAAATAAGTGGTGAGAGAGGACATCCTGGCTTTGTTCCTCATATTAATGAGAAAGGTTCTAGTTTATTACCATTAAGTATAACGTTAGCTTTAGGTTTTTTACATATATGAAATATTCTTTGTCAAGTGAGAAAGTTGTCCTCTATTCCTAGTTTAGTGAGAGTTTTTATCATAAATGGGTGATAGATTTTGTCAAATACTTTTTCTGTCAAATACTTTTTCTGTATCTATTGGTATCATGTGATGTTTTTCTTCTTTAGCCTGCTGATGTGATGCATTACTTTAATTGATTTTCATATGTTGAACAGCCTTGTATACCTGGAATAAATCTCACCTGGCTTTGGTACATAATTCTTTTTATACATTGTTGGATTTGATTTGCTAATATTTGGTGGGGGAGATTGTATCTATGTTCGTGAGAAATATTGGTCTGTAGGGTTTTTTTCGTGCAATGTCTTTGCCTGGTTTTGGTATTGGGATGACGCTGAGTTAGGGAGCATTCCCTTTGCTTCTATCTTCTGAAAGAGATTGTGGAGAGTTGGTACAATTTCTTTCATAAATGTTTGCTGGAATTCACCAGTAAACCCATGTGGCCCTGGTGCTTTCCCTTTTGGAATGTTATTAATTGTTGATTAAATTTCTTTAATAAATATGGGCCTATTCAGATGGTCTATTTCTCCTTGTGTGAGTTTTGGCAGAATTTGTCTTTCCAGGAATCAGTCCATTTCATCTAGGTTATCAAATTTGTGAGAATAGAGTTGTTCATAGTACTCCTTTATTATCCTTTTACTATCCATGGGATCTGTAGTGGTGTTCCCTCTTTCATTTCTGATAATAGTAATTTTTGGTATCTCTCCTTTTTTCTTAGTTAGCTTGGCTAGAGGCTTATCAATTTCATTTATCTTTTCAAGGAACCAAAAGTTTTCAAGGAACTTTTTCTTTTTTTAAATTTTCTCTATTGATTATCTGTTTTCAATTTCATTGATTTTTGCTCTAATTTTGATTGCTTTTTTTCTTCTGCTTACTTTGGATTTAACTGGCTCTTCTTTTTCTAGTTTCCTAAGGTGGAAGCTTAGATGATTGATTTTAGATATTTCTTCTTTTCTAATGTGTGCATTTTCAATGCTATAAATTTCCCTCTAAGAAATGCTTTCACTGCATCGCACAAATTCTGATAAGCTGTGTTATCATTTTTATTTAGTTTGAAATATTTTTAAATTTCTCTTGACATTTCTTCTTTCACTCATGTGTTATTTAGATGTGTGTTGTTTAATATCCATGTATTTTGGGCTTTTCCAGCTATCTTTCTGTTATTGATTTCTAGTTTAATTCCATTGTGGTCTGGGAGCAGACATCTTATGTTTTCTATTCCTTTAAATTTCATAAGGTATGTTTTACGGTCCAGAATGTAGTCTATCTTGTTAAATGTTCCATGTGACCTTGAGAAGAATGTATATGATGCTGTTGTTGGATGAAGCAGTCTATAGATGTCAATTATATCCAGGTGGTTGATGGTGTTGTTGAGTTCACCTATGTACTAATTGACTTTCTGGCTGCTGGATCTGTCCATTTCCTACAGAAATGGGCGGTAGTTGAAGTCTCCAATTCTAATAGTGGATTCATCTATTTATCGTTGCAGTTTCTGTCAGTTTTTTCTCATGTATTTTGATGCTTTGTTTTTAGGTGCATACGCATTAAGTACTGTTAAATCTTCTTTGGGAATTGACCCCTTTATCAGTATGAAATGCTCTTCTTTATCCCTGATAATTTTCCTTGCTTTGGAGTCTGCTCTGTCTGAAATTAACATAGGTACTCCCACTTTCTTTGGATTAGTGTTAGCATGGTATATCTTTCTCCATCAATTTACTTTTAATCTATTTTATTTATATTTAAAGTGGGTTTCTTGTAGACAGCATATAGTTGGGTCTTGTTTTTTGATGTACTCTGACAATCTCTGCCTTTTAATTGGTCCATTCAGACCAGTGATATTCATAGTGATTATTGATATAGTTGGATTAATATCTACCATACTTGTTACTGTTTTCTATTTGTTGCCCTTGTTCTTTTTTCCTTTTTTGTCTTCCACTCTTTCTGCTTTTTGTTTTAATTGAACATTTTGTATGATTCTATCTTCTCTCATTTCTTAGTGTATCAGATATACTTCTTTTTTTCTTTTTTTTTGTAGTTGCTTTAGAATTTACAATATGCATTTACAACTAATTCAAGCCCACTTTCAAATAACACTTACTATTTCATGGGTAGTGTGAGTACCTTATAATAACAAAATAACCCTCATTCCTCTCTCCTCTCCCTTGCATCATTGCTGTCATTCATTTCACGTATATATAAGCATATGTGTGTGTGTCTATATATATATATATATATATATATATATATGTATATTCATGCTCAAATACATTGTTATAAATTTGAACAAACTGTTATCTGTGAGATCAACTAACAATAATAAAATTAAATTTTTACTTTACTTTCACTTATTCCTTCTTCAATGTTCTTCCTTTCTTTGTGTAGATCTGAGTTTCTGACTTATATTATTTTTCTTTTCTTTGAAAAACTCCTCATAACATTTCTTGCAAGGCAGGCCGGCTGGAAACAAATTCTCTCATTTTTGTTTCTCTGAGAAAGTCTTTATTTCTCCTTCCCTTTTAAGGGTAATTTCTCAGGGTAAAGATTTCTAGGTTGGTGTTTTTTTTCTCTCAGTGCTTTAAGTATTTCACTCCACTCTCTTCTTGCTTGCATTGTTTTTGAGGAGAAGTTGGAAGTAATTGTTATCTTTGTTCCTCTGTAGGTAAAGTGTGTTTTACTTTGGCTTCCTTCAGAATTTTTTCTTTAGCTTAGATTTTCTTTAGTTTGAAAATTATATGCCTAGGTGTACACAAATAATGGTATTTATATTTATGTAATGGCATTTTTGTATTCATCTTGCTAAGTGTTCTCTGAGCTTACTGGATCTGTGGTTTGGTATCTGACATTAATGTAGGGGAAATTTTCAGTCATTATATTTTCATATATTTCTTCCTTTCCTTTCTTTCTTTCTTCTCCTTCTGTTATTCCCATTATGAGTATGTTACACCTTTTATAGTTGTCCCACAGTCCTTGCATATTCTGTTTTGCTTTTTTCAGTCTTTATTCTCTTTGATTTGCAGGTTTAGAGGTTTCTATGATATATCCTCATGCTCAGAGATTCTTTCCTTTATCTATTTTCTTTGTCTACTTTATCCATTAGAGCCCTTAGGATATTAATCATAACTGTTTCAAACTCCCAGTCTCATAATTCCTGTCTTGTCTTGTTCTGATACTTGCGCTGTCTCTTCAAGCTGGGTTTTTTGCCATTTAGTATGCCTTGTAATTGTTTCTTGATATTCAGACATGATGTATTGGGTAGAAAAAATGCTGTAAATGGGCCTTTAGTGATGTGGTGGTGAGTTGTGGGAGGAGAAGCATTCTCTAGTCCTATGATTAGGTCTCAGTCTTTAGTGAGCCTGTGCCTCTGGACTGTGAACTTCACAAGTGTTTCTCAGTCCTTTTTTTCCCCTCTTAAGTGGGAGAGGTTGGCTAGAATGGGCTGGAGTTAGCTGTTTCCTTTCCCTTAAATCATTTAGGCCCTGGTTAACTAGTGTTTCCTGAGATCAGGCCTTGTTAAGAAGAAAAGAGTGCTCCAGTGTATATCACAATGGTCTCTTTTCCCCTCCCTCAGCTGGTAGCACAAGGGAATTTTTCTGATATTTTGTATGAGAACCCAATTGAGCTCCTAGAGGTAAAACTCACAGAAGCATGTGTTTCCCCCTATGACTGGGTCCCCCTGGAGTCTTCAAGTCTCAGATTTGTCTACTCTGAGCCTCTAGCAATTCATCTATCACAGTTCAGGTTTTCCTACCACAGCACTGGTTCCTGTGGGAGTTTCTGCTCTGGTATATGGTGGTTTTTTTGTATCCATCTGTCTGTCTTTCCAATTTTTGGGGTAATAATTTGCCCTGTGACCTCACTTCTCTTACCAACCTAAGAAGAGTTATTGATTTCTCAGTTTGTTCAGCTTTTTACTTGTTGTTAGGAGGAATGGCAATTTCCAAGCTCTTAACATACAGAACCAGAAACTGGAAGTATCCTCCCCCAAATTTTTTAAAGCAGTATAAATAATGAGTGAAAAGAGGAGATAAAATGAAAACGTAAAAAATCTCAAGCCAAAAGCAAGCAGGAAAGATGGGGAGAAATACAAGAACTGGTGTAACAGATAGAAAAAAATAAGAAAGTTGGTAGATTTTACTCCAAACAAACATATTAATAATTATATTAAGTATAAATGGACTAAACATACCAATTAAAGACAGATATTCTCAGGTTGGATCAAAAAGAAATAATCACCTGTATGCTGTCTGCAAGGTATCCACTTTAAATATAAGGATATGTGTAGGTTAAAGTAAAAGGATATAAAAAAGTTATTCCACATTGACACTAATGAAAAGAAAGTGTGGCTATCTTAATACTAGACAAAATAAACTTCAAAAGAAGGAAGATTTCTGGGGTAAGGCATGCCAATACATAATGATAAAAGGGTCAATTTACCTAAAAGATGTAACAATTCTAAATGTGTATGCATCTAACAACAGGGCTTCAAAATTCAAAAAGAAAAACTCAGAGAACTGAAAGAAAAAATAGAAAATACAAAATTATATTAGACTTCTGGTTTCAGCTCCAAGATGTAAGGGGCTTGGAAGTCATGGTCCTCAATGTTACAACC
Source organism: Ceratotherium simum simum (assembly GCF_057802395.1). Taxonomy (NCBI): domain Eukaryota; kingdom Metazoa; phylum Chordata; class Mammalia; order Perissodactyla; family Rhinocerotidae; genus Ceratotherium; species Ceratotherium simum. Next base: position 60,807,051 of record NC_141913.1, read on the forward strand.
AGAAAAAGCTGAACAAACTGAAAATTCACAACTTTCATGAATTGCTGGTGGGAACACTGATTGGAAAAGCCACTCTGGAAAACAGCTTGACAGTTTCTCAGGAAGTTAGATGGACAGTTACCTTCTAATCCAGCAATCCCACTCCTAGATCTTATCCCAGAGAAAAGAAAAGGTATGTTCACACAAATACCTGTACATAAATGTCTAGAGCAGAAGTATTCATAAGTGCTTGAACTGGAAACAATCCAAATATCTTTCAATTGGTGAATGGATAACCAAACTGTGGAACACCCATACAATGAAAAATTACTCGGTAGTAAGTAAGAACAAACTACTGATACACACAGTATGTTTGAATCTTAAATGTATTTGTTAAGTGAAAGAAGCAAGACCCAAAAGGCTACATATTATATGACATTCTGGAAAAGATAAATTGTAGAAATAGACCAGTGTTTTGCAGGGTTGGGGTAGGGATGAAAGATCACTACAAAGGGATACGAGGAAACTTTTAGAAGGGAAGAAAATATTCTATATATTGATTGTAGTAGTGGTTATGTGGCTGTTTTCAGTTTTTTAAAACTAATAAAATTGTACACTGAAGGAGAACTTTACTTTCTTAAATTATAACTCAATACACTCAATTTTAAAATGATTAACTTGAGCTGTATTGTTTGCTACTGTTTAGACAAAACTTTATCCCATTTATAGATTTTAATAAAAGAGATAAATATAATTTCTGGTTTAAAAAGTTGAATGTAACAAACCAGAGGAATTACTAATTAGCTGATGTCAAGACACTTATACATATTTCATTAATGCTTCATTTAAATATTTGTAACTGTCCCTCCCAGTCACTATTGTATCAACCTGCATCCCTTACATGTATAGGCTCCTTGATTTGTTTCCAATTGGATGACAGTAGTAAAGAGAGGACACATTACCCACTTGAACATCTGTGAGAAGAGTGGATGTATAGTTTTATACACACAATGCTTAGGTATCTCAAACTCGTTGCAATATTCAGAAGCTACAATTTTAAAAAGATCCTTGAATTTTAGTTTGGAGAAGGGTTGATGTAAAACAATGTCCGCTTTTCATTCCCGCATTCAGCAGACAGCCAACCCATGATCCGTCAGAGAGGGGGTCTGGGAAGAAATGGTACACCTCCCTTTACTTTCCCCTGCCCCCTTCCTGTGGGCACTCCCTGTTGAGTGAACCTCACTGGTCGGTAGCGGACTAAGAACCTTGTTGATGCAGTCTTAGGATCAGCCTCATAGGGCACAGAGCTGGATGGAGTACTGTGTGGATCTCAAGGGATGCGTGAAAGATATCCATCAAAGTATCCTTCATTGGAAAGAATATTTCAGTTTGATGTGTCAAAATCTATCAATCTTAGCCCTTATGGCTTATGTTTTGGGAGTCTTAAGAAATCCTTGGTCTGAATGCTTTTTTGGATTGCTGTACATCAGTTTTTAAGTGATTTGGGGTTTAATTCTACTTTCCCTTGGATACCTGTGTTATCTTTCAGTCCAAACTGGAAAAACAAGTAACCATGCTTTGATAGGAATGCCTTTAAGGGGTAAATAGATTCCAAAAATCTAATTATTCTGATTAAGAATCTGGAAAGTCTTAATGAAGTAGTGAAGAACGCTGGTAATTCTTCTGTTAACAAGAAAAATGTACAGCAATCTGAAACTCTACAAGAAGCCAAAGGAAAAAGGAATGGCCCCAATATTAGCATGATGGTTTAGAGCACCAACTTTGAGGCCAACCTGCTTATGTATGAATTCCAGCTCTAATGGTTAGCTGTGTGATCTTGGATAAGTTACTTATCTTATCTGTGTGTCTTGTTTTTTCATCTGTAAGATGGGGTTAAGATGAGAGCCCTTCATGAGTTAACACATACCCACTTCTTAGAACAGTGCTGATGTGTATTAGTGCTGTGGGGGTGCTCTCCACGAAAGGCACTCCTTTAAACAACGATGACATGTTGGAACAGAAATCAATTTGACCTTGATCCTTCAAACATTCTCTGTCAAGGGGCAAAGATTTAGTGAAATGGGTTCATACTTTTTTTCCACCAGTCCAAACGATTTGGTTTTAAAATAGACAGTATCACGTAGTCCTAAGTATTAGATTTGTTATTTGTGTTTTTTTTTTCAATTTTTTGAAACAACCCATAGACAGATGGGGAAAATATAAATATTATAATAACTAAATTAAAATGTAACAGGATAGCCCACCAACTTTGGAGGTGAAGGGGCTGAGGGCAGCTTAGAATTGCTAGGCTCTACCTCTAAAAACAATCGTAATAAACTTTAGGGCTTCAACATACAAATTTGGGGGGGGACACAAACATTCAGTCCATGAAGTCATCTAATTTAAATTACGGTGTTAATCACCAAAATAACTACAAATAATATGTTTTGAATGGGAATTGGAAATAGAAAAGGAGAGGTATTTACTTTTTAATTTAATTAATTTATTGCTGGAATTATTTTGTACTATGTACATATATTACGTTAAAAATAAAAAGAAATATAATTTAGGAGAAGCACCCCTAATACTGGTTGCTTATGTTGTGCACGGTTATTCCAAGGTTATTTTTCTGGATTGAAAGGAAGACAAGGCAGGAACATTGCTGAAATCATTGTTAAAAACATTAAATGAATCAGAAGAGAAAAAAATCTCCATGCATTTTCACAGGGAAATATAGTTTTAAATGTTATTTTTTTTGTTTGTTTTTAAAAATACATTTTCCTCTTGAAGTTTTTAATCATTAGGTCTTTACAAAGGAAAGAAAATAATATTGCCATAATTGAGATAAAAGAAAACTTCAAACACAGAGGTTGTTTTTTATGATTCCTAAGGGGAAAATTTGATAGTTATTTAGAACGAGAATCTGAGGAAGGATGATGTGTGCATAGCTTTGAAAATAATTTGTTGGTGCCTGTTACAGTTTAAACCAGTAACTTCTCACTTCTTTGTGAGGTAAATAGCTTCTTTGACTTCCAAATTGCAAAGGACAACTTAGGGTCAAGATCAGGCTTCTGGCTGATATGAAGTAAACAAGACTGTCAAAATGGCAGAAGAAAGGCCTGCACCTGCCCCAGATACCGACACAACCACCTATTTCTGGAAGCATTTGGACTCCAGGCAGTACTCGGAGGGTCCAGAGGCTACTTAGTCAACCAGCCAGTTCTGGAGTTAGTTAATTCTGGAATTCATAATTCAATGCATGTACAGCTGGTGTTTGCAGCCAGGACATCTTTAAACTGTCTCTCTACCAGGAACTTTCAGTCCTAGCTCTTCTTGGGAAGACAGAAACACTTCTTTGAAAACAGAAGGAAAAGGAGGCCAAGGTCAAACAGTGTGCTGGGAAGGTAATGGAAATAAACAACGAGAGAGAAAATAGGTCGACTGAACTTTCTCAGGACTGCATGTTCATAGGGGCCCTGGGCTGCTATTTGGGTCAAAATGCTGAAAATGGCACTTTCCTGTGGTTCCCACTTTTTTTCCTCTCATTCAGCACAGCATAGAACTAGAGAATAAAAAAAAAATATTACTACAATAATTGTAGGCTGTTTAATGTGAGCTATCGTTTACTCTAATATTTTAGAGAGCCAGCACCACCTTAAAATTACCTTCATTTTTAAATTTCACTTTTAACCAACGTGAAGAGTTATCTCCGCCAACCATTTCTAGCAGCCTACCTTAAAATCTGTCGATTCCACAGCTTTTTCTAGATCAATGTTTAGTTAATGAAGCACTATTGCAACAGGTTCTCATGTTTTTAATTTGATCTCCATGGCATTGTGGGAGTCTTAAGTTTCCGTAAGCACATATCCCCACACTTTCCTTGTCACAAGAAATAGGTATTCATTTTAGAGGTGCAGGGCAATTACAGTAACAATCAGACGCCTCTAGCGGCCACTCAAAGTGATAGCCTGGAAGTTCTAATTTCTCAGGAGGCAAAGTCACAGCTCCCAGCTGAGGCAAACCCAACAGCACAATGACCTCCAAAGTCACGGCACCACCAGGCTAAATGAAGTTTATACTAACTCATCACTTTTGTAAAATCATTCTGAATACTGCTTAACAGGATAGATGAAGAAGGAATTTCATTAAAAAAAGGGTCCAACTGTTGCCTTCTGTTTCTTGGAGCCTTACACCGCCAGGTTCCCGCAGACAGCTCTTGGTCCATTCATATTTCTAGGACAAGCAGACATCTTCCCAGTGAGCTCTTTAGAGTGCGAACATCAGAACTTCAATAGCCACATTATGAGGTAATAAATATAATACCGATGTGGGTCATTTCTTGAAATACCCATCCTTCACACAGCAAAACACTGCAGCAGCTACAACAAAATCAAATTGAAGGGAGAAAAAAAACACATATCTTCAAATAACAACCAGCAACTAAAGTTATTTCTTAGTAGAAGAAATGGGGCAAATTGCTGGGATTCCCTCAGGTTTTATTACAAGTGTCCATTTCCGGGTTTTGTTACACTTTATTGCGTCAAAACGTGAATGCATCTGTCTCCAATGGCGCTCATTTTTCCAGCCATTTCCCACTGCATTAGGGACAGAAGCCCACCTGATGGTGCCCATTCTGTTTCAGCTTTATCACATCGCTGCACTCGGAAGGGCTGAATGCAATTTAAGAAATAAAATAAAACAATGATTTCTGCCATCTGAAACCTGCTTTGAAGACTCACTTGAAAATACGGCGGTGGGTTGATGCAGGTAGATGAAAGCACAGAAACACCTCTGCTGTGAAACGTTTCTGCCTGTTGAAATGGAAAATACCCATGAGTTGTAAAAGCAGATACACCTCACAGGCCCCAAGGCCAAGCAGCAATTGGGATTTTGCTATTTAATCCCAAATTTCACTTTAGGATTCTTGCCAGGATATTCTGATTAAGCTATTTTCCAAATGGGTTCCTTCACTGGGTGCCATGAGGCCCTCCCTACTCAGCCTCATGGCAATGAAAGTGCTTGTTCTTTCACTTGGCCGTGAGGTGTTCATCATCCTTTACTGACCTCTCCACTTCCCTATATGACCTCCCTGCCTCGCCTCACCTCTGTTTCTTACCTTCCTCCACAGCAATTCCTTTGAGGCATTTGGTTTTTCTTCCCTGAACTCCAGTGGCTCTTTTCAGTCCCTGTTGTCATGGCGTACCTTGCTCTTCAGCTTATGTGGCTTATGGAATTACTCACGCAACCACAGAATTACAGAACGTTAGAGTTGTGATCAGGTAGGACAATCAGAGCTCCTAAAGTCAAATGATGGGCACATTGGCATTGCAGCCATCAGCGTAGGGTCTGTATGACCGTGGGCATCTTACATAGCTTTTCTGATCCCCAGTTTTCTCATTTCTAAATTGGGGCATGGAATTGCTGTGTTAAATGAGATAACATATGTGAATCCCTAAACATTGAGCTAAAAGGTCTTCTCAACACAGGCTTCCATGATCTTTCCAGGCGTTCCATCCTGTCTGCGTGCTTCCAGATGGTGGTGTACCAACTCTATTACGGCAAGGTCATGTTCTGCTGCAGCTTCTTGTGCATGTGCTTTCCCGTTTGGTAGTTAGAGTCTTGAAGTCAAGGACTTGCCTCGCTTACATTTCTGCTTCTCTCCAAGGGAGGGAAATAACAAACAGGAAGCACTTAATAACAGTAAGTAACTCATACATTTGATAAATGAATAAATGCTCATTGTAAACCATAAAGAGCCATATAAACATAAGGTGTTACTAAATACACAACTGGAAGACCCCTTACCATGATTTACAACATCCCAATTTTATAAATGACAGAACAGAGGTACAAAGAGATGGAATGCCATTTCTATATCCCCTGGGTAGCCACCGATGTATCTGAAATTAGAGCCACGTCTCTTGACTTTCAATTCATAACACTCTGCACCATTTCCATCTCTTTGTGTATTTTTACTTAACATGTAAACTATAATCCTCTTAAACCAATGATCATGTAATCTAGTTCTGTATAAATTGTTGCCATTTCAAAAACGCTCCGTAAACGTTTGACAGTAACAATGATGATAGTGGTTGTGATGATTCTGATGATGAAAAATTTTGGGGGATATTTCGGGACTTTCAAATATCCATGTAAACTAGCATATGCATGTAAACCATTGCACTACATTTACTGGGATAAAGAATGATGTAGGTTTTTTCTTTTGGAAAAGAGAGGTAGAATTATTAAGCAAAATTCAAATTTGTTTTACTATGATTCATTGTATTTTATTTTTAAATAAATGTCTGTATTGTTTTATAAAATGATGCATGCATTTCTGCTTGTGGAATTATAGGTGACTGAATAATCTGAATTCCTTTTCTCTTATAGTATAGCTAGATCCTGGGGAAATTACAGCAAAGTTATTTTTAATGGTTTGTTGAGCTTGGTGGAAAAAAAGAGACATCTCCAAAGAGAAACAAAACAAAAACCAAATGATAGAAAATGCTTATGAGTGAGAATTAAATAACTATAAAATCAAATGCTGTTCTAGAGGTAAACGCTTGTATCAGCCGCTAGGAAACTATTCTCTGGGACCACAGCAAAGTTGGGGGTGAAAGGGAGGGAATAAACCCAGAACTCTCACTTTACCTCCTAAATCAGTACCCTTCAAGGGGCCTGATGTGACCCTAGATTGGTAGCACTTATTGATTCCCAGAAGCAAATACAAATTTCTATTCTAAAGGGAAGCAACTCCAATTTAGGCCTCAGGATTTCCACAAGTTATATGTAATAAAACATGAATGCAAAATCTTACCATTTGTAAGAGTCAGCAGAAACAACAATTAAGAGACCCCTATAGACTTCAGATATTGGAATAATCAATGGAGAATAGGAAAGCATGAAATGATTATGGAAATAAAAGATAGAATTAAATAAGATTTTAAAAGGAATCGGAGACAACGTACCATGTTCTAGAATTCTTGAAAAAGAATTAAGTAGATTATTTTTTTTTGCTGAGGAAGATTTGCCTGAGCTAACATCTGTGCCAGTCTTCCTCTATTTTGCATGTGGGATGCCACCACAGCATGGCTGATGGAGTGGAGTATGTCCATCCCCAGGGTCCGAACCTGTGAACCTGGGCCGCTGAAGCAGAGTGCACGAACTTAAGCACTAGGCTGCGGGGCTGACCCCGAGTAGATTTTTTAAGAAATGAAAAATTTAACTATTGAGATTAAAAACTCAATAGATGGTTTAAAGTTCAGAACAGAAACAAAGTAGAGAATTATTGAATTGAAGGTTGGACACCAGGTTACCCAGAATACAGCCCAGAAATAAAAGAAAATTGGAAATATGAGAGTTAGGAGAAACATGAGGTAGAATAAGATCAAAATGGAGTCTCAGAGGGAAGAATAGAAAATGGAGAAGAGGCATTATTTGAAAAGAAAATGGATGAATATTTTCCAGAAGTGATGAAAGAAAGGAATTCATTGATAAAGGAAACTCAATGTAAACAAACAGTATAAATTTTAAAAGACGTTTATGCTAGATACACTTGAATAAAACTGAAAATCCTCAGAGAAAAAAAAAATCCTAAAGCCAGCCAGAGAGAAAAGAGAAATCACTTATGTATTCATAAGAACAGAATAAAAGCAGATTTCTCAATAATAAAAAATAAATAAGAAAAATATTAGAATATTATCTTCAAATTCCTGAAATAAATTAACCACCTAAACTCAAAACTAAATTTCAAGAAAAATGGAAAAAACATAAAACTATGTTAATTGAACAAAAACAGAGAATCTGCCACCAACAGACCTATAATGAAGTAAATTTTAAAAGATGTCATCAAAGGAAGAGAGGAAATGATCCCAGAAGGAAAAGAAGAAGAAATGGTGACCAAAGAAATAAGTATACGTGCAGGCAAATCTAAAGAAACATTTTTGTATAAAATAGTATTAATGTTTAATGGAGTTTAAAAAACAGTCCCAAAAGACACTGTTATGGCAAGCTAGACTTAGAAGTAATTGTTTTAGCTGCTCTATGTTCTGGATATTTTGCAACATATTGAAGAATGCATTGTTAAGGCACTTTTGTTGGTGTGAAGTCCTACAAGTTCTACCACATGCACAGATATTTGTAACCACAACTAAAAGCAAGATAAACAACAATTCAAAAACCCCCAACAAATTCTCTCATCCTATCTCTTTGCAGTCAGACTCGTCCTGCCACCTCCAGGTCCTGGACACCATTACTATATTCTTTATCCTTACGTTTTTGCCTTTTCTAGAATTTCATATACGTGGAATCACATAGCATGTAACCTTTCAAGATGAGCTTCTTTCACTCAGCATAATGCAGTTGAGATTCATCCAAGTTATTGTGTATATATCAATATTTGTCCCTATTTATTGCTAAGTAGTGTCCATTGAATGGGCATACTCATGGCTTGTTTATCCATTCACCCATTGAGACATATTTGGTTTTTTTGAATTTGGTTGCATGTGAATAATTCTGCTCTAAACGTTTGTGTACACATTTTATGTGAGCATAAGTTTTCTTTTCTCTGAGATAATACTTGAAAGTGAGGCTACTGGGTCATATGGTAAAGTTATGTTTACCTTCATAAGGAACTACCAAACTTTTCCGCAATGGCTATACCATTTGGCGTTAACACAAGCTATGCATGCGAGTTCCAGTTGCTGCACATCCTTGTCAGCACTTGCTACTGTCCGTATTCTTTATTCTAGTCATTCTAATAGATGTGTAATGGCTTCTCAACTGTGCCCTAATTTGAATCTCCCTAATTACTAATGATGTTGAGAATCTTTTTGAAACCAAGGACAAAGGAGTTCAAGTTTCACTGGATTAGGGTGAAACCACGCCTGTACCCACAAGGTTAACGTGGGAAAAAATGTAACCAAAGTTTCTGAGCTTGCTTTGCAGAACAGCAGGAGGACGGCTGATAAGAGAGGAACTTGCTGACAGTCCCCCACCTGACTGAGCATCTTGCAGGAACATTGAGAAGCTAAAATAACTGGTTGTAAGCTTTACACCAGACTAAAAATCCATGGCATGCAACACATAGAACACCCCTGAATTTGCACGTGACCCATGAAGAAATATGAAAGACAGTCACACCTGCGCAGAGCACTCTTAGAACTTCAGCCCCCAAGGCTGCCTGCTCCGCCTCCCTGTCTCTGTGTTTCTTATTCTCACTATGTGCTTTGGAAAAAAGCTTAGAACTGTACTAGGTAAGCTAATCTGTAACCTGCAGAAAGAATATAGCAGAAAATTTACATCCTCTGCCCAAACTGTTCCTTCTGTCCCCAATAAGGAAGGAACTGAAGTTTTCTTAGATTCCTCAGGAATGTTGCATTGAGTAGATCCACTACAGAGAGGCACCCAACCTTCTGCAGTCACCCATCACCTGACATTTCTGAGCCCCCTCCCCAAACCCATTTACCTTATATAAGTCATTTCCAGATCAGTTCCCCTTTGAGATCTTTTTTTTTTAGGACAATAGTCCACCATCTTCCGATTTGCTAGCTTATCGCTTATTAAACTTCTTTCTCTACCACTGCCTGCTCAGCCTTTATCTTGTGGCAAGCAGATTGAGCCCTTGTTCAGTAACACTTTCATGTGTTTATTGATTGCCTGTATATCTTCTTTGGTGAAACTTTTGTTGAGATCTTTTGGCCATTTTTAATGCAGTTTTGTTTTGTTATTGAGTTTTGATGATAGATTCTAGAAACATGTCCTTGGATGATTATGCAACTTGCAAATAATTTCTCCCAGTCTATGACTTTCTTCTCAGGGTCTCTTTATGACATTCTTCATAAAGCAAAAGTTTTTAATTTTGAATATTGATGAAATCCAATTTATAGTATTTTCCTTTATATTTCATGCTTTTGGTGTTATATTAAAACTCCTTGCCTAACCCATGGTTATAAAGACTTTCTTCTATGTTTTATTCTAAAAGTTATGTAGTTTTATATTTTATATTTATATCTATGATTCATTTCGAGTTAATTTGTATAAGGTGTGAGATTTAGGTTGAGGTTCATTTCTTTGTATACAGATATCCAATTGTCTCAGCAGCATTTGGTGAAAGACTATCCTTTCTCCATTAAATTGTCTTTGCATCTTTGTCAAAATCAGTTGACCACATTTGAGCAGGTCTATTTATACTCTCTGTTCTCCTCTATTAGTCTATGTGTCTCTGCTCTCACTAATTCAACACTATTTTGATTATTGAGTGTACCTTAATATCAGGTAATATAAGCCTCCCATTTTGTTCTTTTTCAAAATTGTTTTAGATATTCTAGCTTTCTAGTTTACATTTCCATCCCCACTTTAGAATCAGCTTGTAAATATCTACAAAGAATTCTGATTGGATATTGATTGTGATTGCAATGAACCTGCAGATCAATTTGCAGAGAATTGACATTCTAACTGTATTGAGTCTTCCAATGTATAAACATAGTATGTCTCTCTATTTCTTAAGGTCTTCAATTCCTCTTAGCAGCATTTTTTTAATTTTCACAATATAGATCCTACACAAAATTTTCTTAGGCTTATAACCTAAATATTCCATTTGGAGTGGAGATACTGTACATGATACTCTTTTCTAAATTAATATTTCCAGTTGTTCATTGATGGTTTATAGAAATGAAATTGATTTTTGTATGTTGACTTGGAATCTTGTATCCTACAATCTTTCTATATCCACTTGTTAAAGAGATTTTTGTTTTTTGTTAGAATATTTGAGATTTTCTCTGCAGACACCTAGGTCAACTGTCAACAGGGATAGGAGTGGTTTTATATCTTCCTTTCTAAAAGGACATTCATTTTGATTGTTTTTTTTCTTTTACCTTGTTGCACTTGCTAGGACTTCAGTGTAATATTCATTGGGAGGGATAACACTGAGCATCCTCGTCTAGATATCAATCATAGGGGAAAGGAAATGTCTTCATAATTAATATGGTATTAGCTATGAATTTTGTGTAGATGTCCTTTATAAAATTGAGGAATTTCTCTTCTGTTCTTAGTTTTCTGAGAGTTTTTATTATACGTGGATGTTAAATGCTTTTTGTGCATCTATTGAGATAATCACGCCATTTTTCCTTTTGGTCTGTTGATAAGATACATCACATTGATATTTGAATGTTGCTAATATTTGATAATATTTGAATGTTTAAACAGCGTTGTAAAACTCTAGTACAATATCACAAAGTATTTATATTGATAGTGATACAATTTACAAATTTTGTTCAGATTCTCCTGGTTTCAATTGTACTCATTTCTCCCTGTATCTGTGTGTGTGTGTCTATGTCTCCTTGTATGCAGTTTTATCCCATGTGTAGTTTGTGTATCCACCCTCACAGTCAAGATACTGAACTGTTCTATATCTACAAGGATACCTCCTGTTGCTTTTATAACCACACTTGCATTTCTCCTCCCTTCCCACTCTATCCCTGATCCTTGGCAGTGACTAATCTGGTCTCATTTCTGCAATATTGTCATTTCAACAAAATTATATAAATGGAGTCATATGGTATATAACCTTCTGAGATTGGCTTTTTTCACTGAGTTTAATTTGTTTGAGGTCCATTGACATTGAGTGAATCAGTAGCTCATTCTATTTCATTGCTGGGTACTGTTCCATGGAATGCAAGGGCCACAGTGTGTTTAACCGTCCACTCACTGAATGACCTCTGGGTTGTTGTCAGTTTTCAGATATTACTAATAAAACTGCTCTGAACATTCACGTGAAGGTTTTTGTGTGAACGTAAGTTTTCACTTTTCTGGAATAAATCCCCAAGAGTGCAATTGCTGGGATGTGGTAATTTCATGTTTTAAAAGCAACTAACAAACTGTTTTTCTACAGTGGCTGTATCTTTTTACATACCTCCAGCAATGTATGAATGATCGTTTCTCTGCATCCTTGCCAACTTTTGCTAATTTCACTATTTTTTACTTTATCCATTTTGGTGAGTGTGTAGTGATATCTCACTGTAGTTTTAATGTGCACTTCCCTAATGGCTAATGATGTCGAGCATCTTTTCATGTGCTTATTTGCCATCTGTATACCCTCATCGGTAAAATGTTTCTTCACATGTTTTGCTCATTTACTAAATAGATTTTTTTTTTGACTGTTGAATTTTGAGAGGTCTTTATACATTCTAGATGCAAATACTTTGCAGGATATGTGGTTTTCTACCAGCATGTAGCTATTGTTTCATCCTCTTCTGGGGTCTCTCAAGACTCTGATTCAACTCAGGGAGGAAGGACCCTATCTGGCCCCCTTGTATCACCGGTCTGGAGGTGGATAATGCTGGACTGGGCTCCTTTCTTCTGTTGTGTAGGGGACCCTAAGATTCCCTACACCTCTGTCATCCCTCCAGTCATTGGGTCCCTAGCCAGGCTGTTTTCCCTTTTCCCCTTCTGGAACGTTTCTTTGGTCATCTCTTGCATTATTTCCAGGCTTTATATTTTTGTTAGCAGGAAGGACTATGGAGAGATAAGTCTATGCCATCTTGTCTGGATGGCAGTAGGTCATTCACATTTAATGTGATCGATTAGGTTAAAAGCTACCACTTTACTAGTTGTTTTTGACTTCTTTCATCCTTCTTTGTTTCCTTATTTCCAATTTTTCTTCCTTCTCTTGGGTTAATTGAAAAGTTTTTATGATTCCTTCTTATCTCCTCTGTTGACTTATTATTTATATCTCATGTTTTTTAAAAAGGTGATCATGAATTCATCAGAGACTGCTTTCAAATAATAGTGTATGTCTTCACATGCAGTGTAACAACCTTACAACAGCATATTTCCAATTATTGCCCACCATCCTTCATTCCTACTGGTGTCTGATTGCAGCCATTACAGGTAAGCAAGTGACAAGTCTTTCTTCCTGAAGCTGTCAGTCTCTCCTTCAATTTTGGGTGAGTTGTCAACTCTGCATCTTCAGTTCTCCAATGATTAAAAAGAAAGTTATGAATTTGAAGTTAGCTTGGAATTTTTTCATTGTAAGTTTGGTAGAAACATTCTTTCTAGCTTATTACATCTCAGTGAAGAAATATTGATTTTTAAATATTACACTGCTTCATCATAATGCATTTTTGTGTTCATATATTGTTGAATTTGATTTTTAAAAATCTTGTTAATGATTTTTGCATTTATATCCATGAGGTATATTGATCTGTAGATTTCTTTCTTATAATTTTTTTTATCTGGACTTGGTATCAGCTTAATGCTGGCCTCATAAACTGAGTTGAAAAGTATTCACTACTCTGCTATTTTCTGAAAGATTTTTGAGGAATTGTTGTTATTTTTTACCTTTACCAGTGAAGCCATTTGGATCTGGAGATTTTTTCCAGTAAAGATTTTTAACTGTAGATTAAACTTCTTTAGTTTATATAGGGGTATTGAGATTATCCATTTCTTCTTCAGTAAGTTTTGGTAATTTGTATATTTCAAAGTATTTATCCATTTCATCTAACTTGACAAATTTATTGGCATAAAGTTTTTTCACAATATTCCTTTACTATTCTTTTAATGTATGTAGGATATCTAGCAATGTCACTTCTTGTATCCCTGATATTGATAATTGTTGGATTTTTTCTTTTTTGATCCTATTATTATTCTTTAATTTCTATAGGGTTTGTAGTAATGCCTTTGTATTCATTGCTGACATGGTAATTTGTGTCTTATTTCCATTTTTGGGGGGTTATGGTGGCTAAGAGAATTTAAATTTATTTTCGTAGAACCAACTTTTGATTTCTTTGGTTTGTTGATCCATTTTCTAATTTATTTCTTTCTGCCCTTATCTTCATAATTTCCCTCCTACTTAAGGTTTAATTTGCTCTTCTATTCTTTGAATTTTTTTCCAGCTTTATTGAGATATAATTGACATAGTGTGTAAGTTTAAGGTGTACAACATGATGATCTGATACATGTATATATTGCAAAATGGTTGTCACAATAAAGTTAGTTCAAGTTCCATCTTAACGTGGAAGTTCAGAACACTGATTTGAGACTTTTGTTCTTTTATAACACAAGCATTTAATGCCATAAATTTTCCTCAGAGCATTGTTTTAACTGCATCACACACATTCTGAAATGCTAGTTTTTATTTAATTCAGTTTAAGCTATTGTTTAACTTACCTCGTAATTTCTTCTTTGGCCTATAAATTATTCTGACATGTGTTATTTAATTTGCAAATACTTAGGGATTTTCCACCTATCTTTTTGTTATTGGTTTCTGATTCAATTCTGTTGTGATCAGAGAATATACTTTGTATCATTTCAGTCTTTTAAAACTTTCTTAGTCTTGCTTTTGTTGCTGATATTCGTCATTTGTGATTGTGGAGAGGTAAACCTTGGCTGGGTTTCCCAGTGTTCTTGAAAAAGCTCCAGTTTCCTGACTCTTCACCGGACCCTGAGAGTTTGATCCATAGTCATGTGTCTAGTTAATTGCTCTCATCCAAAAAAGGTAATAAAACTTCTCTTATGTTTTTAAGAGGGCCAAATAGTTACAGCCTAAAGGTCTCCAAGGATGAGTAAAGCCCAGGACACTGGAGACATCTCTATGTGATGAAAACCAAGACACACAATCTGCTGGCCCTTAGAGAGATCTACTTACACCAAAGGACTGAAGTAAGGACGAGACCTTCTAGAAAGGAGGGAAACAGCTACCTCCTTTCACTTCATAAGCAGGGAATAATCATTTGTTCTAGCTCTTCACCGTAGTGGTTTCCTAGAGCTGCTGTAATAAATTGCCACAAACATGGTGTCTTAGAAAAGAGAAACTTATTTTCTCATGGTTCTGGGGCTAGAGGTGTGAAATCGAGGTAGGGCTGTGCTCCCTGTGAAGGTTCTTAGGAAGAATGTGTTTCCTAGCTTGGCTGGAAATCTTGGCTTACAGATGCGTCTCCCATCTCTGTCTCCGTCATCACATGGCTGTCTCCTCTTCTCCCTCTCCCTCTGTGTACTTCACCTCTTCCTATAACGACACTAGTCATATTGCATTAGGGCCCACCCTAATGACCTTATGTTGACTTGATTATCTATTTCCAAATAAGATCATATTCATAGGTACCATAGGTTAGGACTTCAATGCATCTTTTGGGGGGGTCAAAAATATACCCACAACAGATGACTCTTGGAGATTTCAAATTTAACATGTCCAAACTGAAATTCTGATATTCCCAACTGAAACTATCCACCAGCAACCTTCCTATTCTCATCTGACATCAAGCTCACCTACCAGTTATCCAGATCAAACATCTTGGAGTCATCTCTGACTCCTCTCTTTTTCTCACATCGCATAACCAATGTCTAAGAAAGCTTGTTGATTATCTGACCTCACCACTTCCATTGTCACTGCCTTGGTTCAAGACATCATATTTATAATTGTTTCATAATGTTACAGTGTGTCCCTGTACTATAGCTTATGTAACTAGTCTCTTAAAGGTTAACTTTTGCCCTGAGTTTTTACTCATATAAACAGCCTTGCAATGATCATCCTCATGCAAACATTTTTGTGCCCTAAAGCAATTATTTCCTCCAAGTTCAATCCTGAATGTGGGCTCACCGACTCAAAGGTAGTCCTGTTTTACATTTTGTTTTATGTTGCTCAATTGCCTTTCAGAAAGATTGTCTTAACTGGTTCCTTTTAAATGGTCAGTAATTCATAGCTAAGATAAATTTTTTTGCTTTGTGATATGGGTATTGGTTTTTGAGAAAAGTCAAGCCATTTGCTTCTGAAATTTACTTTAAACTCACCCTTATTGTGTGCCCACCAGGCACCAGGCACAGCTATAGACACAGGTCCCTGCTCTCCTAGAGCCTAAATTCTAGTGGGGGAGACAGACTATAATTAATAAACGTTATAAACACATGAACTATGTGGTATATTAGAAGGTGGTGTTCACAGTGCAGAGAGCATGGCAGGGTAAGGGGGCCAGACTGCAGGGAACTGCAGGTTGCCATTCTGGATGGAAGGTCAGGCCAGGTCCCAGGGAGAAGTCAGTAACTGGGCAGAGGCGTGGAGGAGGAGTGAAGTTAGCTCTGCTGCCACCCACCTGGGGAAGAATATTCCAGCAGAGGGAACTCCAGGACAAAGTCCCCGAGGTGGGAGCATCCCTGGCGTGATCAGCAAGTGAGAGGCGACCAGGGGCCAAGCTGGGCGTGGGGAGCAGGAAGTGAAGTTGGAGAGGCAGCGGCTCTGCGTGGTCAGCAGGCTGGGGAGGCAGCAGAAGGACTTCGGCTGCTCCTCTGTGACCCGGAGCCCTGGGCATATGGAGCAGGGAGTGCCCTGAGCTGGGTCATGTTTTGGGATAGCACAGAGGACGGACTGTCAGAAGCAGAGGTGCAGGCAGTTTCCAACAGCTTGTTCCTCATTTCTTTCACCAGAAGTACCTTTAACGTTGGTATTTCTACCAATACTATACACATTCCCTGAGAAAACAGAATCTTTCTCAACTGTGCTTCTCACTTCCTTCTGAGCTCTCACAAGAATTGTCTTTAACATCCATATTTTTACCAATGGTCTCTTCAAGGCAATTTGGGCTTTCCTATTATGCTCCTCCAAATAATTCCTCCATCCTCTAACTATTATCCAATTCCATAGCCACTTTGATATTTTTAGATATTTGTTACAGCAGTACCCCACTCTTGGTACCAAACTCTGTCTCAGTCAGGGCACTGCTAGAGAAACTGAGCTAGTGGTGTGTATGTGTGTGTGTGTATATATGTTTGTTAAATATACATATGTATGTATCTTTATATAATATGTAGATAGAGAGAGAGAGAGGTTGAAATGATTGTGGGGGCTGGCTAGTCAATCAGAAATCTGTAAGTCAGGCAGCAGACGGCAAACTCGCAGACAGAGCTGACACTGCAGTTCACGAGCAGAATTTCTTCTTCCTCAAGGAAACCTCATTTTTGCTTATAAGTCCTTTAGCCTGATTGGATGATGCCCACCCACATTATCGAGGGTAATCTCCATTACTTAAAGCCAACTGAAAAATCACTTCACAGCAATGCCTGGATTAGTGTTTGATGGACGAACAGTGCACTACAGTCTAGCCGATTTGTCACATAAGCCATCACACTCACCAATGGGTTATCTGGCCATTTGTGTGGGAAGAATACCCATCAGTTCTGATTGCATTGCCTTAGGGCTAAGAACTAGGGGCAAAAAGGAGCTATTGGACTTATTATTTACTGTGAGACATTCAATCAGAAATCTGTCTCTGATCCAAAATGCCTCATGTGTGAGTTCAAGATAAAATTAACAAAGATGAATATTAAAAACCCAACAGTAATATAACAATGAAGCATAAATTTTAAGGGAAAGTTTTACTAGTTTAATTAAATGTTACAATTTTTGAGAACACCTTCCAAAACATGTATCAAGAATTTATTGCTATAACTCAATTAAAAGTCTCAACATCTGTTGACTGTGGATAAAATTTGTCTGTACTCACTAGATTGTTAATATAAAATTATACTGTACAGTGAATATTAACCAGTCATGGAAATAGTCAAATTGACCATATAATACACTTTGGCTCCTTCATTCATGTCTTTTCTTCTATCAACTTATTTTTGTGTTTTTTTATTGAGTTCATATTTTTATTAAATCCTTCTATAATGGGAAGCACATAAATATATTTGTTGCTATTTCTTTAATTTTTTTTTCCAATTGGGTTCTTCTCATAGGGTTTACATGTTTTTCTTTTATTTCATTAGCTAACTAATTAATTATGGTCTTTAATACACTTTTATTTTATTTTGGTCTTGGGAATACAGCAATGAATATGTCAGAGAGGATCCTGCACTCCCGGAACTTAAATTCTTGTCCTAAGAGACAGATGATCAACCCAACAATACATCCCATTGACCATCTCTTACAGAGACAGTCCACCCAGCCTGGAGTGCACTCCAACCCCAATGAACTTGTCTTGAAACACACTTGCCATGGAAGATGGCGAGTTCACAGTCCTTCCTGATCTTGTAATGTCCCACAGCTGTCAAGGGAAACTTTCTCTTACGAGGTTTCCTCCTCTGATTTTATCCAGAGCCACCTTTTCCAAACTATAAGACATTATGAGAAGTCTTAGAATTTAATCAATTCATATTCTGAGTTTGCTTTTTGGAGGCAGGGATAGAATTAAAATGTTCACCTGACTGATTTGAATTTTCAATTTCTTATCTACCACTACCCCATATATTTGAATTGTTGTTGATGGCAAATTTTTGCTTGGTTTTTAATTTTGTGTATTCAATTTGCACCTTTATCTTTAATTTGTACATATGGATTTTGCCCCCTTGTGTCCAATTTTCTTAGGTGTTGCATGAGCAATATTCTGTAACCATGCTTCATTTTGCCCTCTTCACCTGAAAATCTAGCACTTCATTTAAAATAGTTACCTTAATGTCTCCTAGAACAAAATTCATTGATATTCTGTAATAGTGATCTTTCGTGTCTTTCTTCAGTGTCCACAGGCATTCAGACAGATGATCCGATCTGTCAGCTTCACACAACCATGTCTGTAGGCTCCAGATGAGTATCTGAAATCAATAGGGATGGAATTGTGGTAATTAAATTATAGCACTTACATATAATTACACTTATGTAAAAAATATCCTCCCCTACTCAGAGCTGCTCCTGAATATGATAGACATAAATCTTTGCAAATGATCTCCTTGGGGGAGGGGGGTGGAAAGAGCGTTAATCTTTAAAATTATGCCGGGAAAAATTAGGATACTGGAACTATTTCACTTCAGAGAAATCATTTGATTCAAAGTCCAGCTTTAAACAGGTTCATTTCAGTGATTTTTATCTTTGAAATTAATTTTGATGCAGTTCTTTCTGCAAAGCTTCATGGTGGGGAAGCTGATCTCCTAGGCTGTTTTGCTTGAGGATTGAGAAAAGCAGGGCCCTTGGAGTCAGGCAGTCGGTCTTGCACTCTCATATCATTGGGAGCACATGTCACGCTGGGCACCTAGTAAGCATTTTTTTAATGAACTGATGCTTGTTTGAGCAAGTTGATTAACTAACTGACATCAAAAAAGAGTCCTGCTCTCCCAAGCATCCAGTAATGTGGCCTTGATGATTACTTGGTGTAGAACAGATCAGTTTGCAGATTGGGCATTTACCACCTCAGACATTCAGAAGGCCCAGGTTTGTGAGGGTTTGCAAGAAAGCTGGCTACAGGGTCTGACTGGGAACCATCCCACTGGCAGCTAGTCCTAGGTTAAAGAGATGGGCCTCAATGACCTAGTCAGGGTGGAAGGACCTTGGGGCTCCTTGGCGTCAGAAATAGATTGGCTATAAACGACTTCATAACTTACAGAACTTTAACCTTGAGCTATAAAGGAAAACCCTCTAAAAATCTGTCCTAGTTTAATGGCAGTTCATTTGTCTTAGTTTTTGATAAGTTCAGTCTAAAGCTAGTGTAGATTTAGGTCACATTAACAGAATTATGGTGATCACTACAAGGGCAGCCACCATTGGTCGAATTGTACTCAGTGGGCAGCCCAGACCTGGCCTAGGTCCTGGCTGAAGGCGTTCTTGTCTATGTGATGAGTCGCCACGTTTGTGAGGGTGAAGAGTGGGAAACGCTTCACTTGGGGTTCGACGGAAGGAACTGAGGGGAAAACTTACTCAGAGACCCAGGACAGTGGTGTACATGGCACATCTTTCCAAATAATCGGTGCTCCGTCCACAGGAGAAGTTAACGATAGTTTGTGTTGCTTCAAGCAGATGAGCTGAAAGCAAAGAGTTTTGGTGTCGCAGTTTCCTGCTTAACAGGAGGACATCCTCCTTGTGAGTTAGACTTGTCTGATGGAATAGGCTGCCTTGAAAGCAGCAAGCTCCCCGTTACGGCAAATGTGGCACAGAAGGAGCAGAAGGGGTCTATCTCCCCACAAACTTGTGGAGGAAATCTCTGCACTGGGTGGCGCTTGATCTGGATGTCCAGTAGTGTGTCTCTGAACGCTAATTCTTGCTGACTTTATGTTTATGTAACTTCCCCTTTTTTATCTCTTTCCAAATGTTTTTTAAAATTTAACCTGTTTCCTCTTATTCTTGAATTTATCTTTCCTCTTCCTGTTCTTTAACTTGTTACTCAAAATTTATCACTTTTTTCTCATCTTCAGTTGTCACATACAAATCATATTCCATTTCAATGAGCCTCCAGGAATGTTGTATAATCAAATATTGAGGCAAACATTTGATCATTGATCACTGCCTAGGAACAAAAATCTTTGCAAATTGCAAGTTTTAGCAAGGTGGTAAGTGTTGTACTAGGAGTGAAATATTTTGCTGAATATGCCTGACCTACGAGTATGCTTTTCATGGTTCCTTTTACAACCTCTTCAAGCTGCCAAAGTCAGTGATGAAATGAGAACAGGCCTGACAGATGTGGCCTGGATGGCATTTCTGAAAAATACTCAAATTGATCTTCCAAGTACAATATAAACCAATTTTGATAATCCAGGCCGATTTCTGTGGAGCACTTCTAGCTACTTCTCCCTCTCCCTCCATTTGGTTGTGCTATAGCTTTAATCACTTCATGGCGCAAATCATTCCCTTCAAATTAGTAACTATAAACATTTCACTTGGTTAAAGTTTCTTCTTATAATAAAATTTTCCTATCCAAGTATATCTTCAACTGTTCAAATAATTCTCATCTATTTGTTAATTCATACTTTAAAAAAAATAGTTATTGAGCGTGGGCTCTGTGCCAGCACACTGTGGCTACATGGCTGAATCAAACATAACCCTTGGTTTTGAGGAACTCATGGACTCATGGCAGATATACAGACAAAACGTTTGGTCAGCAGCAAACAGACATTGAGTCTGGCAAATAAAGCGTTCACTGAATTGAATCAGCACCGGCAATTTTGGTTCCATTGGGAAGGCAATTCCAACGTGCAAGTTCAATTGTCACTACCCACTGACCACTTTGTGTTTGGGATAAGAATGTCATATTAAGGAAGCCGGAACTGGTGGCAGCTGACTGCGATACGGGAGTCTTCTCTGGGACCCCTGCAGTGCTGTATACCCGCTGGCACACGCTTTTACTATGCTTCTACTTGGAGGCTTCTGTCAAACCACCTTTGAGTGTGGTTCATTAAAT
This sequence comes from Ceratotherium simum simum, assembly GCF_057802395.1. Classification (NCBI taxonomy): domain Eukaryota; kingdom Metazoa; phylum Chordata; class Mammalia; order Perissodactyla; family Rhinocerotidae; genus Ceratotherium; species Ceratotherium simum. Next base: position 60,828,182 of record NC_141913.1, read on the forward strand.
AACTGGAAAGTGGAGGCATAGATTCTTATAATTTAAAGAGTTTTGTTATTACCGACAGATTTTATTAAGCCCAGGTTGATTTGTTGGGCCTGCGGGCAAGTGTTTATTTTCTCACTTGTATTACCCTGTGCCCATCTTGCCATGCCTGTTCCTGTGCATCTTTGTTCATATTATAGTACATATTTGCAATTTTTTAATCAAGAAAGTTGTGAAGGGCACAGTTTACTGAGTGCTTTTACAGAGAGCACATAGACTGCTAAAGAAATTGATTCTAGGCGATATTGGGTATTTTTTCTCCTTTTGGGTATAAGAAATAAGACATTTAAAGTTGTCGTTGTCACTTATTTTGCACTTGAATTTGCTCTTTTGGTTAGCAAATTTTCTCATTTCATTACAATTTACTTTTTCTGCTTCTCATATTGGTGACCAATCAAAAGTCATTTATATGGGTTCCAAATAACCCATGATATGTATTCCCAAAAACAGTAAGTTTCCTACCACATTTGGCTAGGAAACTAGCCAAATAAATAAAGTATGAAGTGATTGGGAGGCAAAAGCAGGCACTGCTCTTCATATAGGTTAGCTAACTATCTGAATTGTGGAAACGTACCCATTGATAAACCACTAGCCTCCACCAACCCAAACCAATGCAAAATGGAAGATATATATCTACTAACCCCTTTAAAATTCCATGACTTAAGTAGCCCAGATTATGCTTTTTCCTCCAGAAATATCGGGAAACTAGTCTCCATTTCCTTCTAGGAGTTACAAAAATACATTTGTCTTTAAATTGAAAGATCTGAGTTTAAGAACAAGTTCTATCAACATTTGATTTGAGGTTTTAAGTTTCACTAGCTACAAAACAAGAATAACACTATTGCTATCTATTTGTGTCTATGACAAGGGAAAAAGGAAAATAGGTACAAAAAAGTGTTTTAAAATGATAAATTTTTAAATTAGTAAAATAAGTACATAAAGTGCTACACAAATATAAAGTATTATTACTATAGTTATCATCATAATATCATCATCAAAAGCATATTGTCCTAGTTAATCTTCCTTTAACATGGAAAATTTAGTTGGTCATAAATTATAAATTTATATATGAGCCATACAGTATAAAGATACAGGGCAAATGTTCAAAAATGTAAATAATACATAACCATGAAGACACTATGCTTAGTTTAGCAACTTCCTTCTCACAGTTACAAATGTGTTTCAGATAATGTCTACGTGATGCCAAAGAATTTTCAGCTTTCAAGTACTTAGATATTTGGGCATGATGTACATAAAGCATAAATTTTTCACTTTTCCTCTTCAAAGATACATTTTACGGTGGATTGTTACTGTTGAAACAAATGAGAAGTATTATTTGCTGCTTTGTAATCACTCTGGCTGTTTGGAGAAAGACATATAAAACCATAGAATCATTACTTAGTTGGAATTTCACATTTTCAGACAGTACTGGTATGGTAAAGAAAAGGAAGGATATGGGAGATGGAGCTAGTAATAAAAATTAAAGCGTTTCCATTTTGGCAGATGCCCATCACATATGTCCATCTCTAAGCCTGTCCATCTCTGCGTTTGAGAGAAGTGTTCTCATGACTTAATACCGCCCTTCCCAGAGACAAAGGACAAGAAATGTAATCACATGATTTTGCAATCTCTGCTGGTCTATCACCTTCCAAGATGGGTGGAAGGTATTGCCTCACTCCCATGAAAAGCCACAGCCACTTATTTGTTTCTCCCCATCTCTGAATAGTCCTTCTCTAACACAGTGACAATTTAACCACATGGGTATCCAGAGACCGACTCCAATGCAGACGACCCTGTGTAATGTTCTTATACTATAGTAATCTTGGCTCACTCTATGGTTATTATTAATCATACTCATTTTTAAAGATAACTTAGTTTTAATACATTGTCAATGCAATTCTCTAGGGTACATAAAAAGTGATCTATCTTGGGCACATCTGCTTAGTTCCATTTCCTCATCCTGGAGCAGCTATCTAATATTTCTGCTTTTAGCTAAGGGAAGTGACCTAAAGTAAAGACGTGTAAAGTACACCCTGATCAGTGTTGTAACTTCCAAATGTCTTTGGGGTCACTGCTTAAAAATGGTGCCAGAGAGTAATGGCTGCATATTATGAGCATTAGGACTCTTCCGTTGGCATCTTATTTAGTTCTTAACCTGGCTTGTGCTGCCAGGGACGAGGCTCCCTGCTTAGGGGAGGGGTAGGAGGAAGGATATTTCAGAGAACCAAATAGCCTCTTTGAGAGACTCATAAAGCTACAACTGTAAAAATGGTCTGCTATTTAAAGCACTTAACTGGTCGCCTACCATCTTGCTATTTGCTTAGGTGTGTGGAATAAAATTTATTGTGTCCAGAAAGCACCATTAATGCTTCGATATTAGACTGAGTCACATGAAACTGATTTTTTTTTGTAAGTAAAAGTGTGTTCCAATATTAACAGTTTTGTATGGTTCAACCTAATACTTGGGAATATTTTTATTCCTCCCGCCTCAGCAACTTTTCCATAGAAATGGAAAATAAAGCTTGCCAGTTCAAGAGATGTTAATATTCTGACTTGCCCACATATTTGTAGAATGGCACATTCCCTTTAAGAGGTTCCGGCTAGAAGCTACTTTTGTAAGATGTGTTCAGAGTAGCTAGACTAGTTCACGAATGATCTTTAGTAACTAAAGCAAAATAACTTTTTTTCCTTCACAAATTAGGAGCTTCAACAAAGTCTGATAAATAAATGATCCTATTTGCTCCATTCTAAGATTTGTCTGTCAAATATAGGCTTCTCTGTGGATATAAGAAAATAATTAATGTGAAGAGGAAAATTCAACATAACTGCATCAAATACATGTACCAATTGTGAGAAACATCGCAACGTTAGAGCTGTTAAACTGATCTGGTGGGGAGATTGGGTGAGAACATTTGTATCAAGGGAATTTCATTTATGCAGTTTGTATTGGAGAACATTAGGGATTTGGGGGCAAAATCCAAACTACTGTTATGAATAAGTACACAATGAGTTCAAAGACATAAAGGCATTTGGAATAAAATGTAATAGGTCAAAGAGCAGCATTAGTTGGCATTTAGATACTTAGGAATATTTCACACTCTTCCACCTAAGACATTTTTTCCTGGAAATGAAACCTAGGTCTTGCTGTCAGAAAGCATATCAATTTAAACTAAAAGGAGTTAAGATTATCCAGGCCTTGAAGGAGGAAGGGTGAAGATGTGTGTGCAGGAAGTGTGCATGCTTTGACAAAAGATGCAGTAAAAAGCAAAAAAGAAGCGGCTAATTGAAAAAGAAACTAATTGAGATTGATGAAGTCATGTTAAATACTTCTCATATGTGTACACAGTTAGTTCTAGGCGGAAGTAAAGCGACCCCGGAAATAACTGCGCATACGATGGAAGCGAGGATGGTTATTGTCGGCAGGCTTCTCTATGCCCTGGTTCCACGAGCAAGAGAAAAGAAGGTTAACCTGTAAATAAGGTCCAATTCGATGAAGCTGTGATTGACTCAAACACTAGGCATGCTTCTTCCAGATAATATCTATTGTATATAAAATAATTTCATTAGAAATAAATTATTTGATTTATTTAGTTAAAATTTGTCCTTTTCAGATTAAACATATGAATACCATATTCTTGATATGGGATATGGAAGTATTTTAAATCTGAATGAGCCTCTTGATGAAGAAGGTCAGAAAATTGTTCTCCTCTATTGCCAAATCCTGTGGCATCACCAAACACCTGGGGACTGCCATTCAAGGGTTGAGAAACAGGTCCTGGCTTATTTTATCCAACATTCTTTGACTACTTTGAATAGACGACCTGAAATCTGCCCTGTTCAGTTATATCCCCTTCCGATCGGTACCCTTCATTTTCTGTATCTCTGGATCCAGGAAGAATGCTCTCATGACCTAGCCCCACTCCTCCCAGAGACAAGACGTGTCCTCTCTGCACTCAGTATCCTGTGGCCCTTCTGTGTTTTGGCCGTAACATTACCCTGGAATTCTCACAGTTCTTAAATTGACACTCCACACAGTAAATCTTCCCGTGACGTTATAGAAGAGAATCTTTGTCAACATTTTGTGAAGTTTCAGAGATGTGGAAGCATGCCATTCTCATAAAGTGATCATTTGGATTTATTTTTGAAGCAATCATCAAGTGTTATTTACAATCTGTTTCTAATGCATTAAAATCCTTATTTAAAAGGTTTTCTGTGAGCCAGTGGCCCCTCTCCTAGAATAGTCTGTGTTAACAGGGGGGAAATGTCTGCAGCTGTCTCAGGTACTGTCACTAGTGGTTGATTATGTATATTGCCATAAACTACGTGTATAAATTATGTTTATTGTGTTATAATTAGTAGCACTAACAGTGCATAATATCAATAAGGTCATTAAATATGTAAATAATAAATAATAGCAATATTAATGCAACCAAGGAGCAGTGCTCGATAGCATCATCTATATTCTGTCAGCTTAGGACCACATTTCTCATCATTTCATCAGGAAGACATGGAACGGAGCCACTCACCAGTTTAATGAACACACAGCCAAGTGCAGAAGTTGAATGTAGCCTTGCTTAATGGATGGGAAAATAAAAGCTGCAGGTTTTTTCCCTAAGAAATGGGGAATGCCGTACAGTATTGCCTGTTTCACAAAGCACTGGATGTTTGGAAATTTGAAAAGTGGATTGAGGGCAAGTTGGGGGAGACCTATTTACCTTTTCATTTAAAATGGTGTCTGTTAAAATTTCCTGACACAGCTGCTCCTATATTCCCACTAAAAGCCTATGGAGATATAGGAGGAAAAAAGGAGACACAAAAATAAGGACTTTCAGACAATTTATAGGCTGAATCTTGGAAAATTTTTTTACTGACTCCCTGCCAGTGAATCTGGATTAAAGAATACAGTTGATGTTCTTTAGACTAAAGTGTCTGGGAATCTCAGGTGGAATCAAGCAGCTGACCAGGCTGAGAAGGGAGATCCACACTCAGATGTGCAAGTGGGCCTTAGTGCATGTCTGTATAGACCATTCCTTTGTTTGGTGATAAATTTTAAAAAGTATATCTGTAGCATATGAGAAATGGGATATCCTGAATATGAAGAGAAAGAGCAGAATGCTGAAATGTATTTCTAGCAAGACATAAAATTAAATTTTAGAAAACTCTTTGGCATCTTTTCAGTAGTATAGTTATGAGCTAGGAGTGGAATGTCAAGGCTGGAAGATCAATTTAACAATGTGTGATGAAATGGGAGATACGTAAGGGAGACAGGATTGCAAAAGATCCAAAGCACAGTACCAGGAAGAAAATTTATGCTGGAGGCAGTACATGTCAGAATTAACACTAACCAGAAAATGAATTATCAGTATGGAGAATAACTTTGAGAAGCTGTTCAAGAGGGGGAGACAGAGGAAAAAACAAAAACAAAAATTTTAAGAGATGGAAAAGTCTCAGACGCAACAGGATGCCCAGCCTAAGATAATAGCTTTCTGAAGAAAAAAAAAGAAAACATGTGGAGGAGGATATTCATAAAAGGCATAGCTGCAGAAACATTTCTGGACTGAAATAAGACCTGCTTATGTAGATCAGAAAGTCTCAGCATGTCACTACGTCCCAACCACGTAAAAGGTCCAGTCCTTTTTATAATGCTCCACACTTAAATATGAGCCAAGAATGAAGAGAAATTTGAAGAAAGCATTCAAAACGAAAGACAAAGACCAAAATGAAGAAAAGACTAAAAAGAATATTGGAGGAAAAAGTGACTGAGATTGAAGAAAATTATTGATATCCTCTGAGAGATAAAATAACATATTCTATTCATGAAACAAGAGTAGGATGCAATAAAAACAGAATATTCTGAAGTCAGAAAAGCTCTATTGAAAATTAAAAATATAATAGCAATAATTAAGAACTTAGTGAGTAGAATGAAAGATAAAATTGAGGAAATCTCAAAAGAGCAGAGCAAACTCACACACCCACACAAGAAAACTAAGAGAGAGAAGATGGGAAAATCAGAGAACAAATCCAGGAGCTCCAACATCGGAGTAAGTCTTCACTTCTAGAATGAAATTCCAGTGAAAAAAAGGAGAGTTGGAAGGAAATAAACCAAAAGATAATTTAAAAAAAAATGATTTTAATTAAAGGACATGAGTTTCAAGATTGAATGGGCCTACTAAGTGCCAACACTAGGGATGAAAGCAGCCTCACACCAAGACAATGTGTCATGAAATTCAGAGAAAGAAAAGAAAACCCTACACAATTGCAGATGGAGAAAAAACGTGATTCATAGAGAGAGCCAAGAATGAGAATGATATTAGACTTTTCAATGGCAACTTGAGATACTAAAAAAAAATGGACAAATACTTCAAATTACCAGGGAAAATTACTTCCACCCAGGATTCTCTACTCATCAAACTACCATCAAGTATGCGATAAGAATAAAAACATTTTAAACCATGCAATATCTCAAAAAGTAAAACAATCAACTCAAGAAATATTAGGTCATTTAAATAAAGTAATAACAATATTAAAAAGTTCAAATATTAATTTTTTAAAATGTGAACTAAACAAATAGCTTAGATAAACAGGCTGTGTACTCAATTTATTTTCTAAATCTGGCATATAACTTATACCAAAACCAGTTGAAAATGCTATAAAAATAAAAGAGAAATAAAGACTCAGAAATTCTAAATTAAGCTTTTAAAAATAAAATTTAACAATATCTTTTAATAACAATCATTCTTAACCAAATAGAATTTATTCACAGAATATGAGAAACTTTAATTATTGGAAATTTGTTAATGTAATGATCAGATCAGTAGGCCAATTAAAAGTTCCACAGAGTCATACTAGTATTGTTGTTAGAGCTCTTATCTTATGCCAGAAAACATGGTACACACTTTTCGAATCCTTAGGATTACGTGGAAAACTGAAAACCAGATTTCCTTTCGTGATGGTTTCACAGGATACACAGGAAGTAGGGGTAACAGCAGTTGAAGGTCCCTTTGGATCTAGACTTTAAGAGACTATGTGTGATTCAAAGCAGGTTGCACTGGGAACTGGAAACACGATTCCACTATGCTTAGGTCAGCAACCTGTGCTCACGTAGCCAAGATGTCCCTCAGTAGGTGAATAGATAAATAAACTATGATGCATCCAGACAATGGAATATTATTCAGTGCTAAAAAGAAATAAGCTATCAAGCCTTGAAAAGATATGGAGGAACCTTAAATGCTTATTACTAATTGAAACAAGCCAATTGGAGAAGGCTACATAATGTAGGATTCCAACTATACGACATTCTGGAAAAGACAAAACTATAGAGACAGTGAAAAGTTCAGTGGTTGCCAGGGATTTGGGGGTAGTGGGGGGAGTTTGAATAGTCAAAGCACAGAGGATTTTTAGGGCAGTGAAACTACTCTGTACGATACTACAATGATGGATACATAACATTATACATTTGTTCATACCCTTAGAATGTACAACGCAAAGAGTGACCCCTAATATAAACCATGGACTCTGGGTGATAATGATGTGTCAGTGTTGGTTCATCAATTGTAACAAATGTACCACTCTGATGGGGATGTTGATAAGGGGGGAGGCTGGGCGTGTGTGGGTTCAGGGGGCTTATGGGAAATCTTTGTACCTTCTCCTCAAATTTGCTGTGAACCTAAAATTGCTCTAAAAAAATAAAGTCTTAAAAAAATTCAATTGGATAAATGTTCCCCACTTTCTACAGAGCCTTACAATCAGGCAGTTGACAGCAACTGCTGTCAGGTGTTGGAGTCCCTCATGCCCCACACTTATCCATTTGCTCTGGCTCTGGCTTCAGTGTAAATTCAGCCTGTGTGACTTGGAGAGCAGGTAGCAAGGCAAAGTATGCAAGCAAATTTACATACAGCAGTGCTTGGAAGAGGCTCCTGTGTGATAAAAATGGCATTTCAAAGCAGTGAAAAGGAGAAGTTCTTCAATAACCAACTACAGGGAGTGTGTGTGCATGTATTCTGATCATGTGTTCTGATCTCTTTTATTAATTTAACCAGGAGAAATTTGAAGATTCATGGTTAACTACAGGTGCAATTTCTTTTTATCTTATTTTGAACACAAAGGACTGATTTCTACCTGATCCGTCTACAAAGACGTAGCTGAAACCATTAGCAAACAGGACTCCTAAAGAAAGGGTTCAAGGACGGTGTATGACAACGACACCCAGTCGTCCTCAGAAAAGCTAGAGTCTGCTTTTGGGGAAAGAATACAGACACGTTGACTCTTCTTGCTTTATGAGACAAATTTTTGGTCTCACCTGTTCTAGGAGAAAAGTGGTGTCAGACCTCTCTCTCCTTGTGGGGATTGTTACAAGAGGCTTCCTTACCAAAGTTGAAGGTTCAGCAAGGAGGGAGCAGGTAAAGATATTATCAGAGATGCTAATGTAGCCACCATTGAAAATCTTATTTAGGGGCTGGCCCCGTGGCTTAGCGGTTAAGTGCGCACACTCTGCTGCTGGCTGCCCGGGTTCGGATCCTGGGCGCGCACCAACACACCGCTTCTCTGGCCATGTTGAGGCCGCGTCCCACATACAGCAACTAGAAGGATGTGCAGCTATGACATACAACTATCTACTGGGGCTTTGGGGGGAAAAAAAAGAAGAAAATCTTATTTAAAAAGGAAAAATGTGTTTTAAATAATGTATATTTCATTAATTTCCGATCGTGAGGGTGTAGTTCCCATCGAGGGACATATACCAGAAGCCAGGGAGCAGGAGAGGCTGTGCCCGTGAACTCTGAAAAAACATAGTCAATAGTTTAAGTTTATATTTGGGCATAAAAATAAATACCTACTGTTTTTCTAATATGAGCTAACATTAGTAAAGCTGGTAGAGCTACATAGATGACAAGACGGAACATCAGTCTTCTCAATTGGGAAGGACACGCTCCAGGGGGTACACAATTTTCATGTTTTTCAAAAAGGAGAATGAATTTTAAACAATTGAGTAACTCTGATTGAATAAAATATAAAATGATTCTGAATATAAACTCATAGAAGATGAGGATCAAACAACATCATTCAAATTAAAGATTGCATGTAAATAGACATGTACATATTAGTGTATGGCTATCAATGTGACTGGAAGAAAGACTGAAAGGAAAAACTCCAAAATATTGAAAATGTGTTTCTCACAATGGTGGGTCTAAGAGTTATTTTCTTTTTTGTTTTAATGTGTCTTTGCATAATTTTCTAAAATAACACATTGCACTCATAATAAAAACATGAATTAAAAAGAAAGCATCAGGGGCTGGCCACGTGGCATAGCGGTTAAGTGCGCACACTCCGCTGCTGGTGGCCGGGGTTCAGATCCCAGGCGCACACCGATGCTCCGCTTGTCAGGACATGCTGTGGCGGTGTCCCACATAAAGTGGAGGAAGATCAGCAGGGATGTTAGCTCAGAGCTGGTCTTCCTCAGCAAAAAAAGAGGAGGATTGGCATGGATGTTAGCTCAGGGCTGATCTTCCTCACACACACACACACACAAAAGAAAGCATTAAATGCCTGCGATGCTGATCTGTCCCTGAAGGGCTGCTCCCTGAGCCTGTCATAGGAGGGAGAGGAGTCGGTGCCTGGGCTCTGACCGTCCTGGCGGGGACTCAGAAAGAAATGAGGAACAAGTTGCTGGAATTTGCCTGCACCTCTGCTTTGGACAGTCCATCCTCTGTGCTATTCCAAAAGGTGACCTAGTTCACGTCACTCTCTGCTCGCCCACCCTGCCCCCTGCCCCCACCACCCCCAACTCCTGGGGTCACAGAGGAAAAGCCAAGTCCTTCCGCCGTCTCTCCAGCCTGCTGACCATTCAGGGCATCTGCCTCTCCGACTTCACTTCCTACTCCCCCCACCTCAGCTCGGCCACCTGGCCCCCTCTAGCTTCCTGATCACACCAGGGATGCTCCTGCCTCAGGGACTTTGTCTTGGAGTTCCCTCTGCTGAAATGTTCTTCCCCCGACATGGACCTGCTCTGATCTGGAATGATCCTCCAAGTTCCTGGAGGAATCGCATAGGCGATTAGACACCCACACCCACCCTCATGCCCCATCCTTATCACCGAATCTCTGAGTACTCTCAGCTTGCGGGTGAGATCTACTCACTCACCCCGATCCGCATCTCTGAATAGTTTGTAACCAGGGGGTCTTCTCTCTTCTCCACATGCACTCCAAATCTGCTTTACCTCCATTAAAAAAACAACCATTTCCTTATAGGTCTCTAGAAGTCAGCTTGCCCTGGTATCCCTACTGTGTTTTTTTCTTGCATGCATTCTCCTACAAAATAGTTGCCTAGATGCTTCTTGAGTATTTCTCAGGAGGAAGGATTGATGGATTTCCCAGTGCCAGCTCTCCTGGGGGCCCAGCACTCAGTAGGCACGGCTACCTTCCTGGATGAGATGTTCATAGAAAAATGTCTCCTCCTGTTGACAGCCTCATCTGCAGTGTTTCCTAGCACCTCACCTAGACCGTTTCTGGTTACCTGGATGCCAAAGTGAATTATTTCATTAAAAGTAATGCTCATTATCAGACTTTCAACTGCTCTTAAGGCTACTTGCATTAGCCCTCTGTCTTTGGTCTGAGCTAAATTATCAAAACACCCACATGTAAAATGAAGAAGTGCAAAGTTGAGTTACCTGGATGTATTTTTCCAGACGGGTTTGTGATGCCAAATGCCTAAGCACAATGGCACAATACATAGCTCTGGGTTTCCATTTGGGGTACATGTTGAGACCTGGGAGCAAGCAGGGCACTCTTAAGAAAATAGCTATTGTGAAGGCAGAGCGTACCCAGAGGTTTGGGTCTAATCTGAGATGGTTAAATACAGCCACTGTGTGTGGCTGCTGATGCAAGCCTTGGTAATATTTTCTCATTGATAAACGTTTTCATTGCCACTTTACCCCAAACCCAAAAGCCAGGGATATGTGTACTGGCAGATGGGGAAAAACAACAGGAAAATGCTGAGTAATGTATCTCGCCATTTCTCAGATTATCTCCCCTCCCCACTCCAACTTGCAATAGGTCACTTTTAAGCCCAAAGGGAAAAAATTTTATTGAGATTTCAGGGAATTCTTGGAAAGGGTTCTGGAAGGTAATGATGTTAGGAAGTAACAATGTCTGCAGTTAAGTGTTGCAGAGTCTGCACAACATAATGGGACAATGTAATGAGCCATCAATGAGGATGGTCCCTTGTGGCTCCACCGCTGGTTCCCTCTTGTTCCCCATCCTCTGGTTCTGAAGCCCCAGGGCTAAGTCCTTGATCCTCCTCTTTGGGTAATCTAAACTCACACTTTCAGTGATCAGAGCCATTTTGTGTCTTTCAACACAATCTATATGCCAAAATTCCTAAATTTATGTCTCCTGCCCAGACTTCTCACTTGAACTCTGACTTACATTGAGCTGCCAACTCAAAAGCTCCACTTGCAGTTCTAAAAGACACCTCAAACGTGACATATCCCAAACTGAATTTCTAATCCCTCCTATTGCTCCCCCCCCCAGAAAAAAAAACCACATCTGACGCCACCACCTCCCTCTTCTCGGTTAACAGCAAACTCCATCATTCCAGGTGCCCGTGCCGGACACCTGGGCATCACTCCTGACTCATTCCCTCCTCCAACATGCATAACCAACCATCCGCAAACCCTGTCCCAGCACATTCAGTACGTACCCAGCAACTAACCACTCCTCACCGTCACCCCTCCAGCTTTCTTCCTCTTCAGTCTTTTATTTTTTTGTGTGTGAGGTAGATTAGCCCTGAGCTAACATCTGTTGCCAATCCTCCTCTTTTTGCTGAGGAAAATTGGCCCTGGGCTAACATCCACGCCCAACTTCCTCTACTTTATATGGGCCGCCGCCACAGCATGGCTTGACAAGCCGCGCGTCTGTCCAAGCCCGGGACCTGAACCCGCGAACCCCGGGCTACCGAAGCAGAGCGCGCAAACTTAACTGCTACGCCACCAGGCCTGCCCCTTCCCCTTCAGTCTTTTAATATCCTTGACACAGAAGCCAGAGCCTCTTGATCAAGTATAAGCCAGACCCTAGGTATATGGCCCTCTGCAGCTGCCCCATCTCTTTTCTCTCTGGCCTCGCTTCCTCCCACTCTTCCCCTTACTCCTTCCTCTGTAACCCTTCTGGTTTCCTTGCTGTTTCTTAAGTTTACCCAGCATGCTCCTCAGGGCCTCTGCATTTGTTGTTCCCTTTGATTGGAACACCCTTCTCCAGAAATCTGCAGGTCCCTAGTCAAGCTCCTACAAGTCCCCAGTCACCCTATTTAAAGTCTGTAACTTTCTCCCTCATCCCTACATCCCTATACTCGCGATCCCCTCCTTACTCTGCTCTTTTCCAAAGCACTCGCCACCTTCTAATGGATGGTATAATGTTTTCATTTATGTTTTATTTACCTTTTATTTGGGGTATTATTGAATGTCTCTACCATCCCACAGAACCTCAACTCTATGAAGACAGTGATTTCCACCATTGTGTTGTTTTTTCCCCGATGAATCCCAAAACATCTAGAACAGTGTGTAGTTCCCAGTAGATGCCCAATATCTGTTTAATGAATGAATGCATTCTCTGTAGCTAAGGTTTGTATTTAAGCAACGGTATTTTAAGTACTAAACTTCCAGTTCTAATATTAATACTAAAAAACAGCACACCCAGTGTGCATGAACTTGAGACATGAAGAAAATGCTTTTGGTGGAAAAGAGGATGTTCTAGGACCAGGATGGAAGAGTTTGCGAGCAGGGCACCCTTGCGGGCTCAGCCAACATGCTTATGAGAGTGATACAGTGAATAGCAATACCATATACAATAACATACTATTGCATTGTGTTGTACGGTATGGCATGGCATTGGGCTGTGTCAGATTACCTACTGAGGTATATTTTTAAGCTATTAAAAACTGGATATAGCTCCATCCTGGTTGTATTTCATAATATTTTCATTTAGATATTCTATTTTCCTTACAAAGTCAAAGTCACTATCTTTGTGTTTTGTTTTCACTCATATGTTTTCTTGTTTAGCCTTTACAAATATTAAATCAGAATGGTCCAGGTATACTCAGCCAATGTTATAACATTGACCTAGCATCCTGATAGAATGGACCAAGTCACTCAACCAATGGTATAGTTGTTTTCATAGAGTCTTTATAAAATGGAACAAGTCACTCACCCAATGATATAGTCATTGCCCTAGCATCCAGATAGAATGGAACAGGTCACTCACCCAATGTTATACTCATTGTCCTAGTGTCCTGATAGAATGGACCAGGGTCATTCACCCAATGGTATAGTCATTGTCCTGGTGGAATGGTGGAATGGTCCAGGTCACTCACCCAATGGCATTGTCGTTGTCCTAGCATCTTGAGAAATGGACCAGGTTACTCATCCAATGTTATGGTCATTGGCCTAGTCTCCAGATAGAATGGACCAGTTATAGCGGTCATAGTGGTTGTACTAGCCCCCTGATCAGGTGGGTTGATGTGAACACTTAACTTCTAAGAAAACTCCTTCTTTATTTCTCACCCATCAATCAGAAAACATTTTGATTCTTCTTCTATAGGCCAAACTCTAGGCTAACTGTTGGGGATACAAAGAGAGATAAAGTTATAGATTCTGCCTCCCAAAATGTTGATTTTCTTGTTTCCAGACTACAACATATTAGGAACAGTATATGCTAAGGGCAGAGAGAATGTGGGCAAGTACCTTAACCTTAGTAAGAAGTGAAAGGGAAAATCCCTTTAAAAGCAGACAGCAGAAAAATAGCAGACATCAATAAGCAAGAAATAAATTTTAAAAAGCAGACAGCAATGAATAAGAAATATCAGCTATCTAGTGTCATTTCTTATAGGAACAAATAGCTATACACACATCTCTAGTTTCTAGGTCATTCCTGTAGTTTATAACGTGGATAACTACAGCAAGGAACCTATGTTCTAAATCCTGTTTAAGAAGGCAGGCATTCATAGAGTATAATTGAAATAATTCCATCTAAAATTATATTTAAATTTTATACATCAGGAAATTTCCTAATGTCGTTATGTTAGGAAGGAGCACTTTGAATGTCTGAATGTGCCCTTTTATGTGTTCAGATGTTTAATATCTTGATGACAAAGTTTCTGGGTTATTTTGTCTTAAAAATCAACTCTGAAAATTTTCCATTTTCATTAAAACTTTTGAGCAAGTGGTCTAAAGAACCATTATAGGTAGATCTTTTCCATTTCCCAGAAACTCCTTTCTAATTCGTAAGCATTGGCAATGCAAATTTACAAGACTAACACTTTTATGGTTGGAAAATGCAAAATGTTGTCAGTAAAATAGAGAGGCTCCTACTCTATGTTGAACAACCTGTGGGATGTTTCACTCCATATATTTTGGATATTTCTTTCTGAGACTGTACTCGAAATTTATCAGTTGAAAATAAGCTGATGGTGACTAGGCGTGATAGCTAGCTGCATCCACTGGCAAGTGTGTGCTTGGAGCTTTGAGGCTCTCAGCTGACTTCGCTGATGTTGGGGACATCATGTGATGTAAGAGCTCAGGCCCGCTCCAGTTACTGGAGAGGCCACGGCCCTCCTCGTCCTGCCGTACTCCTGGTTGCAGTTTGCATGTGCGGGTACCTCCTTGTGAGGCATCACCTTCTTCCACAGGGAAGCAAACACTAATAGTTCTGATGTTGTTTGAACCTTCCAAGAAGGTCAAAGTTGGGACAATTACAGCTATCTGAGTGATGTTCAGATGCTCATATTCCCAGAATAATCCATAACTAACTCTATATGATGGAAATATCTCATGTTATTCTTGTGTTTGCCAGCTTGCAGTGTCATTCCAGATGGCAAATACAAAAATAGCACGAAACATTTCCTCCTGAAATGCAGTATTTGAAAGTGCTCTGCTAGCCCGGTAACAGATCCTCCAAGAAGTTCCCACATTCCAGTTCTAATGAATGTAAGCGATATGCCCTCCTCCCCTTAAAAAAAAAAAAAAAAAAGTCCAGATATTAAAATGCTTCATTATAGCAAATTGCTGGTTGTTATTAATGTCATTATTGGTTGCTTGCAAAAGTCCCCTCTTGCACCCCTAAGGAAATACCCCGTGCTTTATTCCTAGACTCTGCATTCATTACAGGAGGAGCATCTCCAGAGCGATAGAAACACAAAGGTCTCAGTTGTTAACACGAAAGTGGAGCTGCTTAAATTTGATTACCTTGTTTAATGAAGTGTCACATTTATTTACAAGATGACATGATGAATCACATTACTGCGTCCATAAATCAGCTTATAAAAATGGACAAATGGTTCAATAAAGTGATGCATTTACAAATTTGAGATGAAGATATTTGAACCCATGCTGATATTTCCCACATTTTTAAAAAAATGCTATTTTGAGATCAGCCTAGGAATTAAATTTGATGATGTGCTTCTTAAAATTTTTCCTTTTCTTCTTTCACAGAGGCCCTGAATTCTGTCTTGGCCTCCATTTGCATGTTGCCGGGACTGGGAAATCTCCTTGCCTTCAACCTTCTCAGCATCAGCATCCGCAAGCGCAGCCCTCAGGCCCCCGGTGGCTTCCACAGGGAAGGCGGAAAATCACCGTGATGTCTGACAACCAGACAGAATTGCCGGGGGCCTCGGCTACTCTTGTCTCAGCTTTTTTTTTTTCCAATCTGCTGGGTGGAAAAGTAGGAGCAACCCCTCAGATCACGGGGTGAATGCCCACATCTGCTGGGAGCACATTCAAATCCACACTCACTGCGGTCCTGACGGGGGGAAAAGCAGAGTCTCTGATGTGTAGAAAGAACAAATGTGAAGTTAAAGGATGGGGCCCGGGTCTAGTGATGCTGCCTCTTCTCGTGGGCATGGTCGTCAGACCCACAACCAGCCGCAGTTACGATGCAATGGGAGGAAGCCCAGGCAGGCATCACTGGCATGGGTCAGGGTCTGCTCTTAGCAGCTGTGTCACGTGACCAAATCCCTTGGTTTCTGAACCTCAGTTTTTCAGGAGTGGATTGGGGTGAGGGAGGAGCAATTAATAATCTCTCTAACATAACCAGGCTGAAAGAATCACAGTGATGGCATCCACGGTCACACTCCAGAGCTGACACGGTGAGTCATACATCTGCGAAATAGGACCTCTTCTTTTGGATTCATGAAAGATATGCTGCACGGAGATGAAGGAAGAAAAATGGTGAAGATGTATTCATTAGTTACCATTATTTGCCACAACCAACAGTGAACAGGAAGTGTTTGGTACTTTTCCAAGTTAATTTTCTCCTGGAAAGCTAAACTTGTATTAATCAGATATAGTGAAAATGGATTGGAAATTTGGGTTAGAAGACTTGGTTTCATAATTCATCTCTACTGTTTACCAATTGTGTGACTTGGACAAATGACTCGTTTTCTCATCTTTAAATGAGATATTGACACCTAACTTTCCAAAATCATTGCGAAGGGTCTCCCAGAAGCCCTGATACATCCAATCACTGGATACATGGGAATTTCTTCCCATCCTCCCTCTTTCTCTTCTGCCCTCCTTCCCGCCCTCCCCTCTCTTGTTCCTCCCGCCCACCCCACCCCCACACACAATCATACAACTCACATTCTTATGTATAGTATTCCCTGTATACTGAAAAGTAATCTTGGTGAATTTTAATTGGCTGTACTTTTAGTATATTTTGAGGGTGGCCCGTAGAAAAACAAAAGAGGGGTACTTAAATTTAAGCCTCTAGGAAGATAGTTTACAGAGTTCTTAATTTCAGTCACAAAAGGTAAATATAAGCCGTCAGACGCTGTCCTTCTGGATTTTCTCACCAGGCAAACAAATAACCTAAACCTCAGATCTCTGGGGCCTCAGTGGAGAAAAAAAAAAGAAAGAAGAAATTTGAAGCCATCGTGGCCTTTTAAACAGGACCCAAACCTAGATCTTAAGTAGAGAGTTGGGTAAGTATTTGGTGGGGTGAACCCACGGGAAGAATCAGCGTGTACTGATTGTAAGGTTGACAATCTGAGTATTTGAGATATCTTAATGAGAACAATACTAAGAAAGGCACAATTTCATTCTCAGACTCTGGGGACCCCAGCGCACTCTGAGGCATGGAGTAGGGTCAGATCCACGGCAGCATTTTACCTGAAGAGCAACACCCACCTGCCCATTCTCACCATCTCCACTGGGAACCAGAGTCCATTCAGAAAAAGGACCTCATTTCCAAGCCCTCTTAGAGGCTCTTATATCCTTGACGGGATAAGAAGCTTTGGCTGTTTTTCTTGATCTCTTTGGCAACTTTTAAGTCACTGCATGCTGAGATCTCTACTGCCTAGTCAAAAAACTAGGAAAATTCTCCCTAAATTTAGAAACCCACCCCTCAATCTTGAGCCTGATAGAATGTAGTTGAGTTTGGCTGGAAGGAAATTCCTGGGATGGGATCTCGAGTTTTCCTAGGAATCCACGTGGGATGGCCTTGCCTGTCTCAGCACAGGTCTGCTCTGGGTGGCCCTGCAGATCTGCTCACATAGGCTCACAGCGCTGACACATAGCCCGTGACATGTCAAGGCCTCGCACACATGTGGCCTCCACAGCCATGTGGCGGGGTGGGCGGGAGGGCAGCTGTGTGTGCACAGCGCCAGGTGGGGGTGGGGACAGGGAGGAACCCCACATCTGAACCTGAGCTTGCATGCCACATCTGCACAGAGCGCCCTTGAGTGACAGGTGTACATGGATGCCACATCACTGCCAATATGTTATGAGACCATGGTAACAATCGTGCATCTCCAGGGAGTATGCTGCTTCATTCTTCACTATCAGACATGAAAGAAATAATTCCACGTGCCAGAAAAGGATCTCTGATAAAAGAAAACATTGCAGCTTTCATGGCACTGGAGTTTGCCCCGAAGCAATAGCTTTGATGGGTTTTTTTCAGTCTCTTTCTTTATGTTTACAATTAATCCATGATTATCTACAAACAATCTTCTGGCCTATAGGGTTGCTAGTAGAAAAGAATTGGTTTCTTTCTTTAAAAAACATTCTTTTTTAGAAATTTACTTGAACATTATATATAGCAACATTTACGTAGTGCTTTACCATTTACAAACAACTTTCACAAACAGAACCTAATTTTAGTTCACTTAATCCTCACAACAAACATGTGAGGTAAGAATTACAAGATTATCTCTGTTCTGTAATGAATAATACTAAGTTTCATTCAAAGGGATCGATAAACATGGAATTATCCCCTGAAAATTTCTTGACACCCTTTTGATGAAATTCTCCTGCCACCCAACCTATCAATGGAAACCTGTGAAGAAATGGTGGGATTGTTTGAAATGGCCGAGATGTCTGAGGCTGTTTCCTGTTTTTCCATGAAGTGCTTCTCAGTTACACATGACAAGGATGATGGTAGGAAGTGGAACTCAAGAACTCTGCTCTATTTTCCTCCTCAAAGTCTTATTTATTCACCAGAATTTGCTTTGTGTCTAAGAATCCATGACAAATAGAAAGCAAATTTACCCAAAAGAAGCATCAGCTTTGTGTCACAATTCCCCATTCTGTAGGGTTTGAAGTGTAAAGCACAACACAGAGCTAAATCTACATATGCTTATTTGTGTATACAGATGGCTGTATTGCACCCTCATTACAGCATACGCTTGATCTTAATTAATTAAAATTAAAAGCCTCAAACTGTGGTAGCAAAGAGAGAAAACCAGAGTCCTCGCCCAGGAACACCTTGGATTCAGGAGACTCTGACACCAATCACTACCCAGGGCAAGTGATTAGATCAGGAACACTCAGCTCTCCGGCTTCCCAGGAGCACAGCAGTGGATGGCGCCTAGTCTCATCTGCTTCGTGATCTGAAGGCTGTGATAACATCTCCACTCTGGTTCCAGTCAGTCCCCATCCTGACCTCAGGAGCTCACAGGCCAGGAGAGGAGGAGGAGGCGTTCTACTGCGCCCACGGTGGAAGGACTGCAAGGCCTTCTTCGGAAGAGGCAGCTAGGAGAAGTGAAGTGGAGATAAAGTTAACTCAGGTGCTTGGAAAACTGTCGTGACTGCATTTGAACGGTGGATAGGAGAGATGAGAAGTGCTTCTATTGGGGAAAAGTAGGATAGAGTCTCACATTAACTGATCCCTAACCTCTTCATCTCTGACCTTTATTATTCTCAACTGTAAAATGGGCATGTAACCAGTCGAAAATTCTATGATTCTTTACTTTGACTATTATTGGATCAATGGTGAGTTGGGGGAGAAGTGTCTGATGAGTGTGGGCAAATCTCACTCTAGTCCCCTCCTTCCTTCCTCCTTATATTCACTCATAAACCCGGAGCCTTGTTCTCTGCAGGCATCAGAAGCTAGGTGCACAAACGTGATAAGGTGCCTGGGTTCTCCTTGCAAGGCATATAATGATTCCTTTAATTAAGTGTCCCCAGAGGAATTAATTTTCCTCCTAAGCTTAGTTGGCTCTTGAGAGGATGTTTTCATTATTCTCACTCCTCATAGGAGTGGGCCCAGGCAATTCACTGCCAGACTTGTCTCGTAAAACAGAGCAGTTGATGTTTGGAGAGCGAGAGGGATGACATTTGGGGAGGAGTTAGGAAGGATGGCTCCTCCTTCTCCTCCCCCAAGACCAAGCCCTGGTGGGGCCAAGCGGAGGCACTGTTCCTGCCCATGAGGAAGCCTCCATGGAAGACAGGGAGCTCGTCCATTGGGCAAGCATGGACAAACCTTTTGTCAAGCATGTTTTACTCTGCTTATCCCAAGATCAATTCCAAGTAAACCTCGCTGTTCAACACTTCCAGTGGTTCTAATGAGCAGGCAGAGCTGGGGGTGCTGATGCTACACGAAAGACAAGACAAGGCCGGTGTTGGGGATTATGTTGGACTGCCATCAGGGGATGACCCAGCAGTTCGTCTCCCAGAGAGAGATGGCCTTGAGCTGTCCACTCACTGGAGTCCAGTGGAGAGGCCCACGCTTCCCATCTGGTGCATCTTGACCTTCTCCTTCCTGGGTCTCTCTCCAGGTTATTAAGGTGAGAACATGTATGCTCCAGTCCTTTCATGCCTCTCTGCCTTGCTCGTCACCTCTCAATGGCCCTTCTTACTCTCACCCAACTGCCTTCCTGTGTGTTCTCAGGACCCCCATGATGACCTTTCCTTCCAATATTCAGCCAACTTTCACTTAACCTTATAATGATTGGGGGGAATAAGGACTTAGAAAATTAAAAATAACACAATTAATATTGTTTAAAAATCTGTTTTGCTTGGAAAACATTGGGGAACAGAGTCAGTACGGGATGGTGACAAAGACCTTTCTGCTTAGGAACAACCGGCTGCAGTAGCTACTGTGTGACCCTGGACAAGTGACGTCACTGTGTCTCAGTTTCTCCATTTGCCAACTGGGGCAACAGTAGTGCCCACCTCATAGAGCCAGTGGGCGGCTCAAATCCAAGCACACGCAGGGCATTTACGACAGGCCAGGTGTGCGGTGAGCGCTCGGTAGACATTTGCTCCTGTTACTTTGGATGTTGACCCTTCTGCTTGCTTCACGCTCAGAGAACACTGAACAATCGTTGACACCACCCGAGTGGACAGCACTAACAAGATGCACCGGGCTCAGGCCAAGACTAAGATGGAGCCCAGTGATCCACAGCTAGAGTCTCCATCTATAGATTCCATACATTGTGTGAGTAGATTGCTTGTATTGATTCAAAAGAATTATAATATCCAAGGAAACACAATATATGTAGGGGAAACATTCATAATTCCTAAATGATATACCCTTCATATTTTCTAGATTTTGTGACTTTACATCATTCTCCCCTCAGGTGGATTAATATGGCCAGAATCCACTTTGCACACCCTGTTGCTTTTATTTAATTAAAAGGGAAAGAAACTATAAAGTGAAAGTGATCCTTTCATTTTTTTTCCTTGCTTACTCCTGCTGGAAACTTCCTCTCGCCAAGATCCACTTGGGAAATTTCCATTCCAGGAATTTTTTATGAAGTTGCAAGAGACAAATTAGGTGATTTGAGTAAGTTAACATTGTGTCTGCTGCTTTGAAGATCACAATACACAACATAATATATGCTATTTGCCTTGTGGGGGATGCAAAACTTCATTAGTTGAGATTTTATAAAACATTCACAGACTCTTAATCAAGAGGCCATTCTAGAAGGACAGGCAGAATGGTAAGGAACACTTGGCCGATAATAGACATGGATATTTAAACTATACTCTGCTAGTTTGTGCAGTGACACCGGACCCCATAATGTAAAAATGGAAACAAAGCCCTGTGTTATAAAGGTATATAGCATTAGTAGTGTACAGACAGCAAACTTAGACTTATTACTCCGGAGTAGCTTGCTTAGACACAAATAGGATGCATTGAACTGATTTTCAAGGTTGAAATTATTGTATATTCATCCATGTTTGCGAATTTGGCCACCTTGACCGTTGCTGACAACTGATGAGCTTTCTTCTTTCTAAAAACAAGAAAGCATTAATTCAGCATCTTGGTTAATAGTCTTTTCCTCCATTTGTGCCTCCCTCCTGGTTCACAGCCCCCACACTTACTTTTTCGGGGAGACTGTGGCTTCACCTTGTTTAGAGGGGAGATTATTTCAGGAGAATACATTTCCCTCTAGCTGTATTAAAGGAACAAGATTTTCTCCGCACATTGGGATTGCTTAAAAACTCTAACCTGGCAAGTCACCTCCATCTATCCAGTGTCCCCACCATGGTCAGCAGCTCGGGAGTGGACTAGCGGCCAAAGACCCACAGGCCCATGGAGCTGACCAATCTTCCCTCCCTATCTAGCAGAGCATGGAAGTGACTCCCCATGCAAATACAAGTGCCACGTCCCCAGGTACCAAATGAGATGGAACACCTGGTGGGAGCCCAACCTGAGATATCTATGGCAACCCTGGAAGCCACTAGAGTAGGAAAACTTCAGCATTGCTACTAATTCCCTCTCAGAACCTCTACGCTGCCAAAAAACTGTAGTACTGAAACAGCAGCTGGGGGAAGAGAGGCACAGTGTGCTATAGACAAGGACTGTTGATGTTCCCATACAGGTCAGACAGGGATCCCATGATGACATGTCACCTCATGAAGGGCCAGGGGCATTTACAGTGCTGTTGGGCAGAAGGATCAAATGACTAGAATGCCCTAAAATGCTCCAATTTGACTTAGCAAAGAAGACAAATGCAGGTCAACCTACCCCTTACTGCATGCTAGGAGCCCATCTGTAGCTTATAAACTGCTTTGGAGGCTATGTAGATGGGGGTCTCCCCATTTCTTATCTTGGGGCTATCAGTTTCCAGATTCTTTCCTCTTGGAGAATGCACCTTTTATTCCCATTCTATTTTGGCAGTCGGAAGAGGTGCCTTCACGGAGACTGCTTTATCTGGGGAAAATGGCTCTGCGGCACACTCAGGCTCCTGGGCGCACTAACTGAGCAGTTTCAGGCAATAGAAGAACCTTGGCAAAATCTGGAAAAATTGTCTTCAAACCTACAGAGAAAAAGGTCGGAGATTTCTCCCCGTTCCCTTAGCTCTAGCTCCGTCAGCTCTGCTGTCTCCCCTCTCCTCCCTCTGTCTTCACCCATCTCTCATTCCGGGTGGACGTCTTTCTGTTTATCGTTCCCTTCCTCCCTCCTTCCCTCTACCCTCCCTCCACTCTTTGTATCAACATGCCTCCCGTCCAGTTTTATGTTACTGTCTTCCAACTAACCAAGCAGGGATGTTTTTAAAGATGGGCTGATTTATGGAAAGAAATAAAAACAATCCGAAGGATAATAACAAACAGATTGGAGAGATGAAGGAATTATTAAGGAGCAAAGCCCAGGCAGGGTTTTGTGCCATTATATACGGATCGTTCCCTCTGTCTGAAAGTCTCTGTGCAAACGTTGGGCGCTCTTCTGCTTTCTCTTTCCCTCTCTTCTCTTTTTTTTTCTTTTTTCCTTTTCAAAACAAAAATAGAAAGAAAATAATCCACAAAACAGGGCTTTAGCGTATATGTTTGTTCATGTTTTAGAGAGGAAAAAAAAAAAACAGGGCATTGTGTGAGAGAGAGCTGCTCTGCGGTGAATCGACAAGGGTTTATTATTCCGGGCAGCACTCAATCAAATGTGGCCCTATGAACAGAGAGTAATGTTGGCGAATCATCCCGGGGGCTTTTTTTCTGTGTGTGAGTGGTATCCATCTGTCAGCTGTCAGTGCCAGTGAGAGATATACAGGGCTGTCACTTCTCGTCAAGCAGCATTTGTGAAGTCTTTTGCAGCTGCTACACAACACATACTGTCCTTACTGAAGGCCAGCCAGGAGTCAGACACGATTGTGCTGGCCAGGGCGGGAGCGAGAAAAGAGATGTCAGGGCTGCTCTGGGATAACAGTGTCGACTCGTCAAAGACACAAGTACAAGCTGCAGTTGTTTCCTTAAAAAAGAAAAAAAAAAAGGAATTAAATTAAAGGAAAAAAAAAACTCTTAGAAGGTAATGTAACTGTACTTTGTCTCCAGAGGATCCTATGCAGGTTGGGGTTCGAGGGCCTGTGAAACCCATAACAGCCACCAAAATTTATATCCCAGTAAATGAATCTGTTCAAGGTAGAGATTGGGATACATATTTTTTAAATCAGCAGAATATAAAAAGAGCATAAGTTTTTTATAGTCTCCCCTAAATAAATTATATTACTAAAAAGATTATGCATATGCATAAAAGTTTGCATAATAGAATATATGCTTAATATGTGTTTATAACGCAAAAATGATAATCATGAACCATGGACATGCCCATACTATAGTAATGCAGACGTAAAAAACTGGGTTAATTTTGATATGGAAACACTCTGTTAATCATTACTGTAGGACTCCATTGGACATTTCAATATGTTTATTTATAGGGTGACTTCCACTTAATTGAATTATTTTAAACTAACCACGGTTCTGGTTTTCTGATCCCTCGTCTCCAGGAAGTTCTTTGTGCAGCACCTGCCTCAGCAAAACTGCCTTTGCAAACCCTTAGCACACCCTGGCGCCAGTGCACAGCGAGGAATGAAATGGAGAAGTTCAGTGTGCTCTTTTGTTTGCTTCTTGTTTTGAAGTATTGCAAAATTTGGTTATGTTTTAGTTTCTGCTGGTTTGACACAGGTCTAGTTAAAAAAGAAGTCAGATATTTTTGACTTCCATATATCATAGATTCTTATCTTCAAAAAGAAAGGACTAAGGGATTTCTTGGAAAAATGAAGAATTAATTGATGGAAGAGTCATTGAAATAGTCAAAAGAAGAAATGCAGACAGAGTCAGTGCTCAGAGTAGTACCTTATAAGATCCTAATGATGAGATTTCCTGGAGTGCATAAAAGGAGAGAAAGTTAAGGCTGTAGCCAGTGAAATAAGTATCATGAGGCATATTGACTAAACTATCTTGGACTGAAAGCCTGAGATGTAATGTTTATAGTCCTATAACATAAAATGCCCTCTTCATGAACCAACAGGTGGAGGATGTGATTGAAGTGGAAGAAGAGAAATTGATGAATCATGCTTGTTAAGGTCATAGGTTCAGTTCCAGGGGACCCTGAAAGATAAATTCGAATTCACACTTTCTGTATTCAAAGAGGCTATAATCAGGTTGTGAAGACCACATAAATATGACAAAGTTGAATAAACCAAGTACTTACAAAAGTGTTCACGTACAATTTAAGAGGGTGGGCAATATAGCGCAATTTTTGTTTTAACTAAATGGATCTGAGGCAATAATTGTTATATATATCTAAGAAGGAGATCAATCACTTCAGATCAAAGTCACAAATCAACACTGGGGCGGGAAGGATGAGAGGGACGCCTTAAGCAGAATGAAGAGAGGAAAGCATTTCAGGCATGTTTCCATTCCCTATGGCTGCTGTAACAAATTACCACAAACTTAAAGGCTTAAAAAAACCCACAAATTTTTTACTTACAATTCTAGAGATCAGAAATTCTAAAATCAAGATGTCTGCAGGGCTATGTTCCTTCTAGAGGTTCTAGTGGAGAACCTATTTCCTTGCCTTTTCCAGCTCCTAGAGGCTGCCTACCTTCCTAGGCTCATGGCTCCTTCCTCCTTCTTCAAGGCCAGCAGAGCAGCATCTTCAAATCTCTTTCTCTCTCATCTCTGCTTCTGTCTTTGCATCTCCTTCTCCCTCTGTTTTGTTGTCACATCCCCTTCTCTGATTCTTACCCTCCTGCCTCCCTCTGATAAGGACCCTTGTGATTAAATTTTGCCCACTTGGATAGTCCAGGGTAATCTTCCCATCTCAAGGTCCTTAACTTCATCACGCCTGCAAAATCCTTTCCCACATCTAAAGTAACATACTTACAGATTTCAAGGATTAGGATTTAACAATCTTTGGGAGGGACCATTTTCTAGCCACCTGTAGGCAACAAAGAGCTTGGAGAGCTTAGAGCTGGGAAACCAATGCCACACCGGGGGAAGCCTGGTTGGAAGCACTTTGCCTGGAGCTAAGGGATGGAAAGAAAAGTGAATTTAGACAAGCACGGAGTCCGTGGTGGGACCAAAGTACAGGGACTGTTGAATTCCAGGCGTAGAATATGGAGAATGTAGGGAGGAAGGTATCAGATCAGTGTGAGGGAAACTTTCTAATAAAGAAACAGTTCAGAGATGCAACGGGGAAGTAATGAATTCTCCGACACCAGAGACGTTGAAGCAAATATGAGTGGGAAGGCTAGACAGAGTTTCAAGATTCTCCCAGTTCTGAGATTCTAAGATACTTCTGTTATCACAGAATTGACACCTACAAGGTCTTAATTCAAAAGCATGCATTTTGCAGGACTAAGAGAAATTTACTGGTCTCTCTTTATGTGAAACTCATTAGAATGACAAAAATTATATCATATACAGTAAGATTGTATGGTTCACATTGTCACTAAACAATGAAAAGCAAGACTTTTTTTTTTTTTTAGATTTAAAAGCGTCTGAGCAAACCTTGAAACAGCCTGAAAGCTCTGCTTCTCCTCATCGTAAGCAAGCATCAAATGGTACGTGATACAATTGAAACGAGCCAGGATCCCATCAACCATTTTGACCTTTGGTATTTTGGTTGTTACCCCAATCAGTTTTTCAAACCCAGATGAGTCAAGAAGAAAATTTAGAGATGAATAAGGGAAACTGAAGGATTGCATGTGCACTGCACACACTATTGGCAATGACTCCCAAACAGAGATGTAAAGGAAAGCAGCTCTGGGTTTGCAGTTCGCGTTACAAATGTACGTGAAATCTGTGTTCTACAGGAGTAAATCCTTCAGAGTGACTCTCCCAGGATGACTGCTCTGTGGCCTCACTTCACCAAAGGAAAATTGACGGGATTACAACAGATTGCCTTGTAAAAGTTATTCTTTCCTGGGGGACACAAAAGAAATGGGCTTCTGTGGAGGTGAGGAAGAGTGGGGAGGGGTCATGATACCAGTTATCATGATTAAGAAGCCCAGGAGGCAAGGGGATCTTTATAAACTTAGTTATTCTCAAGGATAGAAAGCGACAAGCCCGAAGTAAATTGGATCTAGAGAAGCCTGTTTTCCACTAGGTACCGAAGAGGGCATTCTTTGGACGAGAGAAACAAAGAATTATGGCTTCTCTCTTACTATTGTGAAGTCACCAGATCATATAGTGTTTAAATGACTTATCACCATTAACATTGTTTTTTTCTTTCCCTTCCTTGCTCCCTCCTTCCCTTCTCTTCTCCTTCCTTCCTTCCTCCCTCCCTCCTTCCTGGCTTTCTCTCTCTCTTGCTCCCTCCTTCTTTCTTTCTTTCTTCTTTTCTCTTTACCCTTTATAGTGCAGCTTCGTGGAGACAGACATGCCCTTTAAATCACATCTCTCTCCGTGTCTCTGTGGGTTATTTACCCAAGCTGCTAAGATTCAAGATGGGTGCAATACACGGTAAGAGGTGGGTCTAGAGGTGGATGATAGTTATCGGGCAGCTCCCACTGACAGGAGACTGTATTTCAGAACTTTTGAGTTTTGTGTCGCATATGTGCATGTGACAATATCGAGATTGATGGGCATCTGGACGCTGTTAAAATACATTCTGTGGAAGTCCTCACTGCCTTGACTTACAATAAACCTAAATTTGTAAATTAGCAGAACACACATTGCTGGATATTCTTTGAATCTTAAGACTTCTAAGCATGAGGAAATAGTCAGCAAGTTGCAAATCTTTAGCAGAAATAGGCGTAAACTATGAAGAGATGAAAGCTTGGGTGTAAAGAAAAACGCAACAAAATGTGTTTTGTGTATTGACATTTTTATTAGCAAAATATAACTAAAGGAACAAAATTGACAGGGATAAAATTTTCCAACCAGCAGTGGTACAATTATAGCTTGGAGATCTTGTCAAACATCAGGAGACCATTAAGAAGCAGTCCTAGTCATCACATACCAAAGAAAACAAATCGACAAAAAATACCTTGTCAGGGTAAATTCCTTTCTGCTCCAGATCCCAAGCATCTAGCAATTTTCTCCCCAGGAGAGGTAATGAAGTGAATGCATTAGAATAACAATAATAATAATTCCTATGGTAGTAAATTATTTCAGTTTTATCCAAATTTCCAAATGTCTCAGTTAGTCTAGTGGAGCTACAAGAAATCCTAGGAGAGAATGTGAAAAGCTCGGGTCAGGATCGTTGGCATGTGCTGACTTTTATGCTTCTCTTCTCCACGGAAATGCTTCTTTGGAGAAGAGTAGTGTAGAAAATTATTTCCTCCATTATCTTTGCTCATATGCCATTGCTTATCTAAATCCACCCTCTCCCCCTCACGCAGTGGGGGGGGGGCACATGTGCGCATGCGCATATGCACGCTTCGTGGGTGAGAATGGGAAGTATTTTGATTATGGCCTGGCCTTCTTAGGGTTCTTTAAGGCCTGAAAGATGGAGAAGTTTTATTATTAAGGCAATAGGAGCAATATAAAGAGAGTGAAGAGAGCTGAACATCATGGAGAGCGCCAAGTCAAAGGGTCAAGAGGGAACCCAGAGGATCACTGAAACCAATGGGATCAGAGACAGGGACCAAGTCTGATAGGCAGCAGGATTCCAGTGGCATCCCATTGTACGTCAAATAAGATCCAGTCACCTTGCCTTGGGTTACCAACCTCTACAAGTTCTCACCCTGCTTACCTCTCCTCCCTCATCTTCTCCTCCAGCACCAAGATTCAACCACTCCAGCCTTTTGGTCTGTTTCTAACACATATCAAACTTGTTCCCACCACGGGCCTTTACTCTGTCAGGATCAATCTTCTTGGACCAGAGATGGTTCCTTTTGCCTTTCAGATCTCAGCCTACATGTCATTCTCCATGATGTGTCTTCTGTTTCTGACCAAGACAGAGTTTCAGTACCTGGATTTATCTTCCTATCTGAAACAGTAAGAAATAAACTAAATTAAAGGACATAAATATATTTTTAAAACTGTTTTAAAGAAATTGGACATCAGGCAACAAAGGACAGAGATTCTTGAGATGCAGGATACAAATGAACTGAGTTCCCCAACAACCTCAATTTACTGACCAGAGAATTTCCAGGCCATGGTGCAGAGAGGAGGAACCCAGGAATAGCCAGGCAGATACCCTGAGTTGAGGAGACAAGGTGAAATTCAGGGGAGAATAAGGCAGTCAGACTCATGGGACAAAGTTCCAGAAAAGAGAACTGCACAGAAAGAGAACCTGAGAGATCTGCAAAGGGTAACCCTCAAGAATTTATCAAAGCACTCATCAGCACTTGCATGTGAAGAAACTAATTGAGCTTGAGAGAGGAACCATCAAAAAGCATTAAAGGGATGGATAAGTTGAATCTCATCAAAAATTCAAAAGTTTTGTGCATCAAATGATACCATTAAGAAAATGAAGACAAGGAACAGACTGGGAGTAAATATTTGCAAAATGCATATCTGACAAGACACTCACATCCACACTATGCAAAAAGCAAAGCAAAACAAAAACATTCTTCAATAATATGAAGACAATCAAAAAAGTGGGCAATTTCGGTAGATATTTTACCAAAGAAGCTGTATGAATGGCCAATAAGTACAAGATCAATATTACTTTAGGGAAATGCAAATTAAAAATGCAATGCAGCACCATTTCACACTCACTAGAATGGCTATAGTAAAAAGGACATGCAATAAAAAATATTGGCAAGGATGTGGAGAAAGAGGAACCCTCTAACATTACTTGTGAGAAATGCAGCCACATTGGAAAACTATTTGGCAATTTCTTCAAAAGTTAAGTATAAATTTGTGCTATGATTCAGCAATTCCACTCTTAGGTATCTACTCAAGAGACAAGAAAACACACGTCTATACAAAGACATACACATGAGTGTTCTTAGAAGCCATGTATAGGAAAATAGACTAGTAGTTGCCTAGGGCAGGGAACAAGAATTAAGAGCAAATGAGCATAAAGAATCTTATTGATATGATGGAAATATTCTAAAACTGATTTATGGTGATGGTTTCACAACTTGGTAAATTTACTAAAAATCATTGAATTGTACACTTGAAATGGCTGAACTATATAATATGTTAAAAATATATATTAGAGGAAACAGTACCATTACTCACACAGGGCCAAGTATAATACCTTTTCCTACCAGTAAGCCTGGAATATCTCATAAATCATGGGGCATTGGACAGACTTCTTAGAATAGTCTTGCCCCAGAAGCTGGGAATAATTAGCCCTAAGCTAGACACTGTTCTGATACCAACAAACAAATATTAAGAGCAAGACCTAAGTTCATGTAACTTAACTGCACCCCAGAACAAAGGTCAAAAATATTTTTAGGAATAGAAAGACATACAACAACAAACAAGGTAAAATTCTCAATATCCAGCTGGCATCCAATCAAAGATAAAGAGGCATACAAAGAAAGAAGCAGAAAAATACAAACTGTAATAAAGATTTTTAAAAGTCAGCAAACTGATATTGATCCAGAACTATTAGACCCAGAAATGTTAGAATTAGTAAACAAGGATATTAAACAGTTATAATAGCTTTATTCTGTATGTTAAAAACTTTAGAGACACAGATGATATTACAAAGATCCAAATCAAACTTTGAGAGATGAAAACCACAATGGCAGAAGTGAAAATATACTAGATGAGAACAAAAGCTATAAAATTAAACACACAGGCAGAAAAGAATTTTTTAAAAGTGAAACTGCAGATTTTGAACTGTGGAACAACTTTGATGGCTGAAAAATTTCCAAATTTGATTTTAAAAGCTTATAAATCCATAGACTCAAGAGCTCAAAGAATCCCAAGCACAAGAAACATGAAGAAAACTACACCAAGGTGCATCATAATAAAATTACTCAAAGCCAGTTCTAAAGAGAATTTTATAAGCATCTAAAGGGAAAGGAAATGTTAATTACAGAGGAAAAAAGATAAGGATGACAGCAAAATTGTTGTCAGAAATGATGCAAGTGAGAAGACAGTGGAGTAGCATCCTTAAAGTATTGTAAAAACAACAAAAACTATCATCCTAGATTTCTATAGCCAGTGAAAATATTTTTCAAAAAGGAAGGTGAAGTAATGACTTTTTTCAAACTTACGAAAGCTGTCTAGATCAGTAGATCATCATTACAGGAGTAGATCATTACCAATAGATCCATGATACAAGAAATGTGACAGGAAGAAAAAGACATCAGACAGAAAGAAAATGACACTAGATAGAAATACAGGTCTACACAAAGGAATGAAGAGCATTGGAAATGGTAATGCAAGGTTCTTTCTTATAAAATACATGAAATGCTATATCACTTAATGGCAAATGGTGATAAACAAAGGACAACAAAGGAGATAAAATGGAATCATAAAGTATACTCAATATAAAAGAAGGCAGAAAAATAAGAAAAAAAGAAGCAAAGACGAAATGAAAGAAAATTCAAAAAAATTTGCAAGACTTAAACATTCCAATAATAAAAATAAATGTAAATGGTACAAATATTCTATTTAAAAGGCAGAGGTTGTCAGATTAGATAAAAGAATAAGACCCAACTATATGCTGCTTACAAGAAATGCACTTCGAATATAAAGACATAAATAGATTAAAAGTAAAAAGATGGAAAAAAGATATACCATACTAACAAAAATCAAAAGAAAAATGAAGAGGTTTTATTATCAGAAAAGATATCAAAGCAAAGAATAATACCCAGTGTAAAGGTCATTTTGTAATTATAAAGGACTCAATTTATCCAGAGGACAGCCATATTAAACATTTATGTATCTAATAACAAAACTTCAAAATATATAAAGCAAAATTAGATAGAAATACAAAGATAAATAGACAATCAACAATTATAATCAGAGATTTCAATATCCCTCTCTCAATAACTGATAGAACAGGAAGACCAAAAATCAGTAAGGATATAAAAGAGTTGAACAATACTGTCAATCAATTTGATCCAATAAATATTTATAGAACACTCCACCCAACAACAACAGAATACACGTTCTTTTAATTTGCACACAGAATATTTACCAAGTCCATATTCTTGTCCATAAAATCATAAAATATATCTCAATATCTACAAGAATTCAAGTCACACAAAGCATTTCTCTGACCACACAGAATCAAATTAGAAATTGATAACAATAATAGTTCTAGAAAGTTCTCAAATACTTGGAAAGTAAATAACACATTCTTAAATAACACATGGGTTAAAGAAGAAGTAAAAATGAGAACTAGAAAGTAGTTTGAACAAAATGAAAATGAAAATATAACATAAAAGGAAACGTCGTCTCCTCAGAGAGGTCTGTCCTGATCACTCACTCTAAAACAGCTACCTAGTCATTCTCAATCACATGAGCTAGTTTTAGTTCCCTGTATAAAATCTCCTTATATCTGATATTTTGGTATTTACTTAATCCCTTTACTTGATCACTGTATCTTTCACCTTTAGAATTGAGACTCCATGTGAATAGAACATTGTCTGTCTTCTTCACCATTGTATCCTCAGGGCAGTATCTGGCACCTATTAGAATTCAGTAAATATTTACTGAATGAATAAATGAATGGATGGATGGATGAATACAAACAAGGCATCAAGAAGGATAATAATAAGGGTTGGGAACAGAAGGTAGAAAGACAGAGGAAAGGACGTCTTTGTTTTGGCCCAAACTGAAGATGGGGTGGGAATTTGCCCAACCAGGTGGGGGCTGGAGGGAGAGACCTCCAGAAATTTCACGTAGCAAACAGATCTTCTGAGCTATCTAACCATTTTCACAGCTGCTTTTATGATGCTTTGGCAAAGAGAACTTGAGTATTGCTTGCCTAAAGCAATATCCACTTTGACCACAATTGGTCTTGAGAACTACAAAGCACAGATTCTCTGTGGAAGTGCTCCTCCACTGCAAGAGTTTCTTTGCATTGCTTTTTGTATCTGGCACTTATCTTTCCTTTGCTTCTCTAGAGCAATGATTTCATTGCACTATAGCTTCAACAGCTAGTGCCTTGGAAATTCTTATCTGCGTGGCATGCAGGTGCAGTGGTGATAAACACAACATGAACAAAATTAAAATATGGCAAACTAAATTAAGTAATGAGTAAATCTCTCAAGGGTTTATACAAATCTCATAAACAAGCAGTAGTTGAACAGAGGGCTGGGGTTAATACATTTAAATTAACCTCAAACAAACCTCAATTCAAACTGTGTGTAGGTATGATAGTCCAGGAAGACCTACTCTCAGCTCAAAATACCCTTGATAACCTTCTGAAAGAACCACTGAGACTTTCTTCTTAAACAAAGCATATTATCATATTGATAATAGTTGTTTAAAGGAAAAGAGGGGCAAAGACACATATACATATATATATACGTATATATGCATATGAATATACACATGCACACACACATAGAGCGCGTTCTCATTATTCACGACAGTTATGTTCTATAAAGTCACTGTGAATACTGAATTAATGAATACTGAACCTATTGCTACTAGAAGAGATAGATAGATAGATAGATAGATAGATAGATAGATAGATAGATCATCATATATATGTATATATATAATCTTCATTTCTAAGATTTTTTCTAACATTTTTCATTTCTACTAACATCTAACATCTCCTCCCAGAGCTCTTCCATTTCTTTTTTCTAGTCTTCTTTTCTAGAGGTAATTACTGTTTCAGGTTTTTAAAAATATTTCAATATATTTTCACACAATTTTCATCTTATGAGAAAGATAATCATTTTCCAGTTAGTGACATTTATTTCTGGTTAGTAACATTTATCTAACGTTAAATTTTGCTGTCTTTTCCCACAATTTTTTTCTTACAATGGTTTTGTATCAGTGCTATGGCAGCTCAACCTTCACTACTCATCATGGGAGAAAAATGGATTTTCTTTAGGCAGTTACGTGTAGGAGATTCCTGTGTGAGCAGCTGAGAGGGAGGGCTAGAATGGCTCCCCACAAGGTACCCATCTAGGATTCGTATCCCATAGCTTCTCTCTGCTTATGCTGCCCCAGATCTACAGTCCTTCCTACAAACGTGGCTCATCTCTGTGATTCTTTGCATAGACCCACCTTCTCCGCGTCTCTGAGTCCAACAGCAAAGCTGCTCTTGGCCTAGCCCCCCTCGCCCAAGTCTGACACCCTTTGTTACAAACAAGGCATATGGCATGTTTTTAACTTCAAGATGAGCTCTTCAACTTCAGGAAATGTTCCTTTGCTGACGTTTCCTGAGCTCTGCCTCCCCTTGCCTGCTACTGCTTTCCACCCATCTCTTCTCTCTCCTCTTCCTCCCAATCTCAGCTTCTTTTAAAGGCTTTTCACATAAATCAGAAACACTGTATTTATCCTCCTATTTCACTGAAAATGGAGTTTGTGAGTTTTTTTGTCATTTTTGTTCCTTTAGTGTGATTTGCAGCAAAATACAGCCATGATCATACTCATTACTTTGTGTGTGTGTGTGTGTGTGTGTGTGTGAGGAAGATTAGCCCCGAGCTAACATCTGTTGCCAATCCTCCTCTTTTTGCCGAGGAAGATTGGCCCTGGGCTAACGTCCATGCCCATCTTCCTCTACTTTATATGTGGGATGCCTGCCACAGCATGGCTTGATAAGCAGTGCATAGGTCTGCGCCTGGGATCTGAACCTGTGAACCCCAGGCTGCCAAAGCAGAGCACGCGAACTTAACCACTACACCTCTGGTGCAGCCCCTTACTTACTACTTTTAATAATTCTGTTTAAAATTATGTGTCTCCAGAATCTACTCCAGGCCTCAGGCACTCCAGAATTTACATTTTAGAGGTGAGCTTCATTTTTCCTGAAGGACACTGTGGTTAAGTCTTGGAATCTCTCTTCTTACCATGAATCTATTTTTGTTGGACCACTTAGGGTTATTTGCGACATATTCACTAGCTTTGCCTGGAAAGCTGATTCTGCTCTCAGAGGGTACACTTCTCCTTTTCCTCTTCTCTCCTCCTTTTCTTCTTCTTTTATTCCTGGCTACCTCCTGGGCCCAATCCTTTAAGTCTCCACTGAACTCTTGTCCTAATGACATCACCCCAGAAGTCTCTCAAAGTCATGTTGGTTCTCTGCTGGGCTAAAGAGCATCTTCTCTTCCTATTTTTAGCACACTTTCCACTGTATTTCTATTTCAAGATATAGGCCAAGTGGCGGTCAGAATAATGGCCCCCCAAAGATGTCCACATCCTAATCCTTGAAATCTCTGAATGTTACCTTACATGGCAAAATGGCTTTGCAGATGTGGTTAAATTAAGGATCTTGAGATGGAGAGATTATACTGGGTTATCTGGGTGGGTCCAATGTAATCACAAGGATCCTTATAAAAGGGAGGCAAGAGGGTCAGAGAGAGAGAGAGAGAGAGATTTGAAGACGCTGCTCTGCTAGCTTGAAGATAGAAGAAGGAGTCATAAACCAAGGAATGAAGGAGGCTTCCAGAAGCTGGAAAAGGCAGGAAAATAATTCTTCACTGGAGCCTCCAGAAGGAGCAAAGCCCTGCCAACACCTTGAATTTAGCCCAGTAAGACTTCTGACCCACATAACTTTAAGTTAGTAAATATGTGTTGTGTAAGCCAGTAAGTGTGTGGTTAATTTGTTACAGCTACAATTGGAAACTCAGACAAGCGTGTCTTGTCTTTGTGGAATGTAGTGTAGTGATGATCAACAATCTACTTGAGGCTATCAAAACCTTTTTGCTTTTCTAAATTCTTCTCTCCCCTTGTATTATTTCACCCAACCTTTTTCACCTGCATCACAGCTGGAAGAGCTGTGTTGAAGATTTTAATAAAACCATAAAAGTTTACAACCAGACAAAAGAAGAGTTATACTGGCAAATATATATTTTATTATTCAAAAATTATTATCATGCTTCCTCATCAATCCATTTTCCTTTATTTAGGCTAAACATTCATGGTTCTCTTATCTGTTCTTCATATGACAGTTTCTAGATCTTTTGTCATCATTCTCTTGAAATTCTTTGGTTTGGCAATGTCCACTTAATATGTGGTTATCAGAACTAGACACCAAAATATGACCTAATTAGGTAATAATAATAATAGCTAAGATTTAGTGAGTGTTTTCTAAGTGTAAGAAATTGTTCTAAGTATTAAACAGATCCATTGATTTAAATTTCACAACAATCCCATAAGTACTCTCATTAGCCTTATTCTAAAGACTAGGAAACAGAGACACAGAGAGTTAAGAAACCTGCTCACAGCCATATATGGCTGGTAAGTGGAACTTAAAACCAGACAGTCTTACTCTAGCTTAACAACCCTGCTAGGACCCTGTGCTGGCCTACCTCAGTTCTATTTAAGCTAATATTAATAAAATATTTCATAGTGTTAAGGAATGAACTGCACATTTGAAAACCTGTATCCTGCAAAAGACAGAACAAAAGAAGTAAAAGGCAAAATGGAACCAAATAGAAATAGAGATACTCAGTGAGAGAAGAAAATTATAAGGAAAATTTAATGAAGAGCCATAGAGAAAAGAAGAGATATCACATCAGTGAAAATATAGACAAGATGTTCTAAAACGAGATAGTGAACATGAGCTCTTATGAGTAAAAAATTTAATAACTGAAATAAAAATTAAGTTGAAAGAGTGGAATATAAATCAAGGATATCTCCCTAGAAAGTAGAACAAAAAACACAGAGATAGACAACATGAGATAAGGAATAATAATAAAAATAGAGCAGAATTAATCCACAAGGACTAATATCCAACTAACAGGAATTTTTTTTAAAACTTCCAGCACTGAAGAACATGAAAATCCAGAGTAATGGATTCCATGCATATTAAACGCAATGTTAGGAATAAAGAATAAAACACAAGAGTAAAGAAATTCCTAAATGCTTTGAGAAAGAGAGAGACAGACCAACCTGGTAACATGGCAGTTCATAAGAATCAAAATGGCATCAGACTTCTCAACTTGGATTTCTATACCCAGTCAAATTACCATCAAATGAAAGAGTAAAATAGGACATTTTCAGAGATATACATTCTTATAAAATTTACTTCCTATGTACTCTTTCAGGAAGCTATGGAAGAAGTACTCTGCCCATACAATGGAATAAACCAAGAAAGAGAATGGCACACAGAAAAGGAATTAACAGAATGACTACAAAGCAAGTCCCAGGATGACAGCCATGCAAACAAGCCTAGAAAACAAAGAGGCCAGCCTGGAGTGGGGATGGATGGCTCACAGTGGGTGTCAAAGGGCACATCAACAGGGATGCCTTCTGGAAAAAGAACACTGATAGTTTATGAAGAGAATTGTATTGAGAATATTGAGCCAGATATTCACAAAAAAACCAAGCAAGTGAGAGAAAGAAGCACTTATTAACTCCAGGGAAAACTGAAAGTTGTAGAAGATAGGAAGTGCAAATATAGTACCCCACGAGACTCAGCAGTAAACAATATTTTCGTAGTCGTGATAATGAAAGTTCAGACAACAGATTTAACCATAAAATTGTGAAAGAATTCTATTAGGAAGTGTGAAGGGAGGAGAAGAAAGTTTTTAAAAATTAATACTTTCATCTACCATAATGACAAGCCAAAAATTTTAAAATTGATGCCTCAGATAACAGTGCATCATATTATTTAGAAATATGAAGGTAAATATCGAATAAACAGCTAAAAGAGTTGAAAGTAGATGCTATTGGAAAGTAGAAAGAGACAGTACAGTTGCTACCTCAGGGGACGGTTGTTGTTGTTGCAAATCTTAAAAACTATTAGTCTATTTTTCCCTAGTTTTATGGAGATATAATTGACATTCAGCACTGTATAAGTTTGAGGCATACAGCACAATGATTTGACTTACATATATTGTGAAACCATTACCACAATAAGTTTAGTTAACATCTATTATCTCGTATAGATACAAAAAAGAAAAAGAAAAAAAAGGTGTTTTCCTTGTGCTAAGGACTCTTGGGATCCACTCGCTTAACAACTTTCAAATATATCGTGTCACTTAAAAAATTATTAATTAAAAAATGAGACAGCATTAGACCAAAAAATAAAAGAAAATCTCAAAGCGTATGAACACTATAAATTCCTTGTTGCATATTTAACCAAGTGTTCCAGACACTG